>NC_090933.1:261530951-261833981 GCF_040938575.1 Ambystoma mexicanum | reverse complement strand
ACACGATATGCGTGTGGGCCCACAGAGCCATACAACGCATCACCAGTGTTGGGCCCACTGTCAGCATGTTGCAGATGGTGTGACAACCATGGGATTCCAGGTGTTCCAGGCTCAGGACTGCTACAAGCGTTGGAATGACCTCCAATGCAGTGCAAAACAAAAGCGCGCCTCCAATTATTCCATGTCTCTGGTGACTGGTGGTGGGCCACCACCAGAGGAGTATGAACTCACTCAGCATGAGGCAATCACTTCAGAGTTCATCTCCGAAGAACAGATCCATGGAGTGGGAATGAGGATGGATTATGATGCGTCATCTGGAGAGTATTGATGCGTGTGACTCAATGACATGTGTGTTTGGCATGTGTGTGTCAGAAAACGGTCCCGGGTTCGCAACATCCCTCCCGTTACCCTATCCTCTCGCAGGCAGCAGCAGGTGCTCTTACCGGATGAAATACAGGGGGCAGCTGTGTCTTGTCCACGAACCGTCTTTTGCAGACGCGTTCGTCGGAAACCGCGTTTCCGATGCCTTGTGTGGAAGTTACCATGGCGATTACGGCAGTGGGCGCGTCGTGTCCCACGTGATTCCATACGTAAGTCACCTGATCGACTTATTGCCGGTAGTCCGGTATTTAACTCCTCCTCGCCCTCCAGTCGCTGCTTCTGATCGTGTTTGACAGCAGCGTTTGTCTTTGCTTGGATTTACTGGTACTTTTGACCTAGGATTACGTCTTTTGGATTCCTCGCCTGGATTACCCTTTCTTGTTGTTTCTTGGATTTTTGACCCCAGATCGTTCTAGGATTGTCTTGCCCAGTGATTTTGTGTTTGTAGATTCTGGACGTAGGTGGGTCTGTGACCGCTTCCTCCCTGATACTTTCTGCTTGTTCCTCCTCTATTCTGGGACTTGTACTTGGTTGCTTGTCTTCTATCTTTCCTATTATTCTTGCTCCTCTTCCATTCCCCCCGTTTAGGTCTCAGGCGTCCTCGTGCCGGCGGGCACAGGTTTAGGTGCTGGACTAGAGACTTCCTTAGCACTTTAGGCGTCCTCGTGCCGGCGGGCACAGGTTGAGGTGCTGGACTAGAGACTGCCTTGGCACCGTAGACGCCCTTGTGCCGTCGGGATAGGTGATTGGTGTATTGGAGTACACGTACCATTGAACTGGAGTGGATTTCCGAGAGGTGACAAGGGCAAGTACTCGCCTGGGATCTCTCATACCCTGAGAACACTGATAAGAACCTTTCACTTCTCTTGCCCTTTTTCTGTACCTCTTGTTACCTCCTCTGCTAAATACCTTTTCTTGTGGTCTACAGAACCCATCATCCTTGAGGACCAATTTATATGGAACTTCTTTGGTTAATGTCACGTTTCTCTGCAGGTTAGTGTTCTGAATATTGTGAAGCATTATTAGAGAGTTTTATAATAGTTGGTAATTAGTTGTATTTCTCTGCAGTTATTGGGAGTAACCTGGATGTCCTCATTTTCGTGAAGCGTTTGCGGTTCCAACGAATTTACAACATCTTTCGATCAATTAGTTTCTCAGTTTGTCCTCTTGTACCCCTGAGAATCACATTGATAGGAAGAATTCCTTACTTCACGATGTATTCAACAAGGGGCAGATATCTAAGGAATCTGACAGAATCAGAAGCCTTCCTTATGGATACAACTAGTGACCCGTTGGCCGCCATAGTGCAATTAGTGGCCGACCTACGTGCTGATATGACAGCCGCCCATGCTGACACCCATCGACGCTTTGATGAAATGCAGGCTGGGATCAGGGAGGTGGCCGTAGGGTCCCCGTCCTTGGCATCTGTGGGTGTTTCAGGTCAGGCAGGGTCCTCAGCTAGGCCAGATTCTGTGCCTGTTTACATGGCCGCCCAGTTTCCGCTTGCTCCCCCGAAAGATTTACTGGAGATCCTAAGACCTTCCGGACCTTTATTAACCAATGTAGGTTACATTTTTTGTCTCGGCCTACCTCGTTCCCTGACGCAACTACTAAAGCAGCCCTTGTTTTATCGAACCTCGGAGGTATGGCCGCAGTTTGGGCTAACTCTTTGTTGGAACAGGGCAGCCTGCTATTGTTTGATTGTGATGCTTTAATCAATGGTATGACTCGGGTTTTCGATACTCGATATAAGACACAGGCCACCGATTTGGAGTTATTAAATCTCTGCCAGGGAGACGCTCCTTTATTATCTTATCTAGCTAAATTTAATCAGTTGACTGCCGAAACTGGGTGGCCAGAAGAAAAGAAGGCAGCCTTGTTCTACAAGGGGTTATCAGACTCGTTGAAGGATACCATAGCTACGGTTCCGGTGGTTCCTACATCTTTCCCTGACTTCCTAGATTTAGTCCTCCATATTGACGCCCGACGGTCCGAGAGAAAAGGGGTAAAGAGGGTAACTCCGTCTGACCCTGCTGGTCTCCCGGTTCCCGTGACTGGTGCTGAAGAACCCATGCAAATTGGTGCAGGTAGAGGCCCGTTAACAACGGAAGAAAGAGAAAACCGTAGACGAAACAATCTGTGCTTTTGCTGCGGTTCTGCTAATCATTTACTTCGTGCATTCCCAAAGAAGCCCCGCAAATCGGGAAACGCCAAAGCCCGGCAGTAGAAGGAACCCCTACTCCGAGCTGTCCTATGCAGGGTTCCTGTGTATCTATGCCCTTTTGTGTTAACATTACTCTGAGCTATCCACAGGCTGTGCCATGGAGTTCTGAAGCTTTCTTAGACTCTGGGGCCACTGGAAATTATATTGATGCTCAATATGTCCAGACATGGGGAATACCTCTTCTGCCGAAGAAAGTTCCAGAGGTGGTGAATGCTGTTGACGGTTCTACTCTTCTATCTGGACTAGTTACTGAACATACCATACCTTTGCAGTTAACCATTGGTGTCGAGCATTCGGAAACTATCATATTTGACGTCATTATGGCACCCCAATACAAACTGATTTTGGGTTTACCATGGCTTAAGCTCCACAATCCAGAAATTAACTGGGATACTGGGGCTATTACTTTTAGTTCCCAGCAGTGTCTTGAGGTTTGTAACTCGGCAGGTTCTATATTTGCAGCTCCTAGTCGGGCTCTACTGGATTCCGCAGTCACTATTGGTGCGGTTGTTAACACTGTCCTGCCTGTCGAATATACACAATGCGTGGATGTTGTCAATAAAGGTAAAGCTGAGAAATTGCCTCCTCCTCGGCCATACAATTGTCCGATTGATCTGAAACCAGATGCTAAGGTACCATCGGGACGCATTTATTCTCCTACCCAAAAGGAGGATGCCGTCCTAAAGGAATATCTGGATAAGGCTCTCGAGTTTTATTCGTCTATCTCATTCTTCATTTGCTTCCCCGTTTTTTGTACCTAAGAAGGAGGGTGAATTAAGACCCTGTATAGATTACCACAAGCTTAATGCAAGTACTATACGAAACCAATATCCTATTCCTTTAATATCTGTCTTACTAGATCAGTTGGGTTCTTCAGAGGTCTTTACTAAATTGGATCTTAGGGGGGCTTACAACTTGGTGAGGATTTGTCGTGGAGATGAATGGAAAACGACATTTAAGACCAGATATGGCGTGTTTGAGTATTTGGTAATGCCATTCAGGCTTTGTAACGCCCTGGCCACTTTTCAGAATTTTATTAACGACGTTCTTCGTGATATGATAGACAGGTTTGTTATCGTTTACCTCGACGATATACTCATTTATTCCCCATCCATGGAATTGCATGTGTACCATGTTTCGGAAGTATTACAACGCTTGCGAGACCATCATCTTTTTGTGAAGTTGGAGAAGTGCGTTTTTCATGTGACCCATGTTGAGTTCCTTGGATATGATATCACTAATAAAGGAGTTCAGATGAGTAGAAATAAGATCAAAGCAGTATTAGATTGGCCTACACCTTCTACCAGGAAGGAGTTACAGTCGTTTTTAGGCTTCTCCAACTTTTACCGCCATTTCATTAGACAGTTCTCATATATCACAGCACCACTCACTGAACTGACTAGTAACAAGAAACCTTTTTTATGGAACGATAACGCTCAACGAGCATTTGAGTCTTTGAAAGCAGCCTTTACCTCTGCACCTGTTTTGTTACATCCTAACGTCAAACAACCTTTTTATGTCGAAGCAGATGCTTCTGATGTAGCTGTAGGAGCGGTCCTGTCCCAGCCTTGTTCCGATACAGGCGATCTGCATCCAGTCGCCTATCATTCACGGAAGTTAACACCTTATGAGCAAAACTATACTATCACAGAACGTGAATTATTGGCAATAAGAGATGCATTTACGGTCTGGCGGCATCACCTTCTGGGTACTGAAATACCGGTCCAAGTATACACCGACCAAAGAAACCTGTTGGCCTTGCAATCTCTGACTTGTACAACTGCCAGGCACGCCCGTTGGCATGAATTTTTTTCTATGTATAACTTCACCTTGACTTATCGCCCAGGGGTTCTGCATTCCAAGGCCGACGCCCTATCCAGAAGCCATAGGGGTTCTGTTTCACGTCTTCAGGATGGGTCTCTGATGCTACCAACACAAGTGGTTTGTGGATGTGTATTACAGCCCACTTTGAAGACGACGCTCCAAACCTGGGTAGCTAAGGAGCCAGCGGAAATAGCAGAATACAACATGGACGTTGTGCACGGCCTGCCTTACGTCCAGGGTCGTGTTTATATGCCCAATCACGACACTCGCTATGCGGCTATTGCGTTATGTCATGACGCTGCTATTGCAGCTCATCATGGTTCGCAGAAAACCCTTCAGCTCCTCAAACGTTGGTGCTGGTGGCCTTCAATGCGGCGAGATGTCTCGCAATATATATCGACCTGCGCTATTTGTGCCCAATGTAAATCTCCTTCGGCGAAACCAATGGGGCTACTACAGCCATTGCCGGTACCAGTGAGACCATGGGCGATGATCACAATGGATTTTGTAGTACAATTACCAATGATCGATGGTTATGATGCCGTCTGGGTGGTGGTGGACAGTTTTTCCAAAATGTCCTTGTTTGTCCCTTGCCAGGGTCTGCCATCTGCTTCTAAGCTTGCAGAATTGTTTTTGCGACACGTATTTCGTTTTTTTGGGCTACCTGAAATCGTGGTTTCTGACAGGGGGTCCCAATTTACGTCGCTTTTCTGGAGGCATCTCATGTCCTTGTTGGGGGTGGATGATCGATGTTCCACGGCCTTCCATCCACAAACGGATGGCCAAACTGAGCGTGTTAACACTACTATGGAACAGTACCTCAGGTGTCTCATTCTCCAGCATCAAGAGTCTTGGTTAACGGTTCTGCCCATGGCGGAATTCGCATATAACAATTCGAGCCATTCTTCTACACCTTTTTTTTGCTTTATTTGGGCAACATCCCCGCACTCTACCTCTGGACTGGGAACTTCCCGCAGATTGCCCAGCTGTGCAGTCATGTATCAAGGATCTGTCTGTGGTCCATGCTAGTGTTTTGTAACATCTAGTTCAAACTCAGACGCAGGCCAAATTATACGCAGATCGTAACCGCCGACTCTCACCCGATTACGTTCCGGGCATGCAGGTCTGGCTTTCTACGAGAAATCTACACATCCCGGGGCGTCGGTGTCTGCTACCACGCTTTGTTGGACCTTATGTTATCAAGGATGTCTTGAATCCTTTGGTGGTCAAGTTGGACTTACCACGCTCTTGGAGGATACATCCAGTGTTCCACGTATCCATGATTAAACCTTGTGTCGACCACACTAGGATAATTACTCCGCCGTCCCCGGTGATTGTTCAGGGTGTGGAGGAATATGAGGTTAACGCTATACTTGATTCAAAGATCTCTCGTGGGGTGAGGTACTTTTTGGTGGATTGGAAGGGTTACGGTCCGGAAGACCGTACATGGGGAACCTGAGCGTAATGTACATGCCCCTTTGTTGGTTTCCCAGTTTTTGGCCTCTCGGAATAATGGGGGTCCTTTAGGGGAGGATACTGTAAGAAAACGGTCCCGGGTTCGCAACATCCCTCCCGTTACCCTATCCTCTCGCAGGCAGCAGCAGGTGCTCTTACCGGATGAAATACGGGGGGCAGCGGTGTCTTGTCCACGAACCGTCTTTTGCAGAAACGCGGTTTCCGATGCCTTGTGTGGAAGTTACCATGGCGATTACAGCAGTGGGTGCGTCGTGTCCCACGTGATTCCATACGTAAGGGGTCACGTGATCGACCTATTGCCGGTAGTCCAGTATTTAACTCCTCCTCGCCCTCCAGTCGCTGCTTCTGATCGTGTTTGACAGCAGCGTTTGTTCTTGCTTGGATTTACTGGTACTTTTGACCTAGGATTACGTCTTTTGGATTCCTCACCTGGATTACCCTTTCTTGTTGTTTCTCGGATTTTTGACCCCGGATCGTTCTAGGATTGTCTTGCCCAGTGATTTTGTGTTTGTAGATTCTGGACATAGGTGGGGTTGTGACCGCTTCCTCCCTCATACTTTCTGCTTGTTCCTCCTCTATTCTGGGTCTTGTACTTGGTTGCTTGTCTTCTATCTCTCCTATTATTCTTGCTCCTCTTCCATTCACCCCGTTTAGGTCTCCGGCGTCCTCGTGCCAGCGGGCACGGGTTTAGGTGCTGAACTAGAGACTTCCTTAGCACTTTAGGCGTCCTCGTGCCGGCGGGCACAGGTTGAGGTGCTGGACTAGAGACTGCCTTGGCACCGTAGACGTCCTCGTGCCGTCGGGATAGGTGATTGGTGTATTGGAGTACACGTACCATTGAACTGGAGTGGATTTCCGAGAGGTGACAAGGACAAGTACTCGCCTGGGATCTCTCATACCCTGAGAACACTGGTAAGAACCTTTCACTTCTCTTGCCATTTTTCTGTACCTCTTGTTACCTCCTCTGCTAAATACCTTTTCTTGTGGTCTACAGAACCCATCATCCTTGAGGACCAATTTATATGGAACTTCTTTGGTTAATGTCACGTTTCTCTGCAGGTTAGTGTTCTGAATATTGTGAAGCATTATTAGAGAGTTTTATAATAGTTGGTAATTAGTTGTATTTCTCTGCAGTTATTGGGAGTAACCTGGATGTCCTCATTTTCGTGAAGCGGTTGTGGTTCCAACGAATTTACAACATCTTTCGATCAATTAGTTTCTCAGTCTGTCCTCTTGTACCCCTGAGAATCACATTGATAGGACGAATTCCTTACTTCACGATGTGTTCAACAAGGGGCAGATATCTAAGGAATCTGACAGAATCAGAAGCCTTCCTTATGGATACAACTAGTGACCCGTTGGCCGCCCTAGTGCAATTAGTGGCCGACCTACGTGCTGATATGACAGCCGCCCATGCTGACACCCATCGACGCATTGATGAAATGCAGGCTGGGATCAGGGAGGTGGCAGTAGGGTCCCCGTCCTTGGCATCTGTAGGTGCTTCAGGTCAGGCAGGGTCCTCAGCTAGGCCAGATTCTGTGCCTGTTTACATGGCCGCTCAGTTTCCGCTTGCTCCCCCCGAAAGATTTACTGGAGATCCTAAGACCTTCCAGAACTTCATTAACCAATGTAGGGGCAGATATCTAAGGAATCTGACAGTGTGTCCCTCCCAGCTACAACTTGGCTTCTTCCTTTCTTCAATCTCCCTCTCTACCTTTGGTGTGCACCAGGGGTCTGACCTCTCGGCCTGACCATACAAACAGTACCTGGCAGCTCTCGCCTACTGCATTTTCTGCTACCACTTCCAGTGCTATGCTTATGACAACCAACTCATTTCCAGGCTGCCCTTGGGCAACTCTTCTCCTCCCTTCTTTCTGGTAGTCTCATTGCCATTTTCAATTGGTGTACTGCAAATGATCACTGTCTAAATGCCAGCAAGACTGACATCCTCCTCATCGGTACACCTTCACCATCCTTTACCCTCACTCTCTGGCCAGCCCCACTTGGCCCTCCTCTTACCTCCAATTGCAAGGCCTACAACCTTGGGGTCTGCTTTGACTCAACATATTCCTTTTTCACACACATTTCTGAAGTATCTTGAGATAGATTAACTTCTTCACATCCTCAGGGGTACTGTGCCTTCCCTATCGTTCAACTACATGCTCACAGTCTCTCAGGCTAGGTTATACTCAAGGTTGGAGTACTGTGACAGGCTCTTCAAATATTCCACCTGCCTCCACAATACACCCTCTACCACTAATCCAGTACAGGACTGCAAGACTTGTCCTTGGCCTCATGCCCTTGGATCCTACCTTTCCAGCTCTCTAATCCCTTTGTTGCCTACCAGTTGATGCAAGGATGATACTTCAGACCCTCTGCATTGTGCACAATGATTTGTATGGGACTGGGTGTGAAATAGCTGCAACAATCCCTCTGCAAAATCCTCCCCTCTTGAGTCCTTTGCTCCTGCACCTCACACTCCCTCCAGGTCAGTTGTTAATTGAATAGATTAGCTGGGGGCAGAGCTGTGTGTATGGCTGGGTACTCCCTTTGGAACAGCCAACTGGGCATGATGAAACTTGAGGAGAAACCTATCTGCTTCTGGTAGCAACTCAATACCTTCATATTTGCTCCTGCATTAGCCCCTCTTCTCCCAGCTGAACAGTTTCCTCTGTCGACACTGTGCCCCTGCACACACTCTGTCCTTCGGGCCCAGGTACCTGCTCACCTTGCCTCCCTGCTGCAATGCCTCCATGCCTCCAATTGCAATGGGTCCTGTGCGTGTACCCATACTGTCCCCCACTCTTCTTGTGCACTCATCAGATTTGCCCTATCTAAATTATCTTGAACTTGCCAATTGCTGGCTGCACTGCCACCTTTTGAATGCCTATTCTATCATTGTACTACATTTTCCTTCTTTGTTCTCCTCTGTTTGGCACGTTCGCCTTCTCCCCCTTCCGGGGTCTTCAACCCTTTATCCCTTCTCCATTCATGTGTGTGTTCTCAATGTGACTGTGCCCAGTATGATAGTTGTTTTGAATTCATTTTCTCCCTTGTTCCACTCCCTTAGCTTGTTTGCCCTCTAGGCCAGTTGTGTACGAGTGCAATCTTGATGAGATGTCATATCATATCATTTACATCATTTGTCCTTGGTTCAATGTGTCACACTCTGACTTTGCTGATGGCAGTGGCTCCCCATGCACATGTGTGCCCAATTATGTTCCATGTGCATTCCATGAATGCTCCTAGGTGTCCTTGACCACCTGCTCATTGTAGTATGTGTCCAGGATGATCCAAGTGTCATCTCATTTGGACAGCCATGTCATGCTCACTGTAGGTCTGTGTGTCATCACGCACGACTTCAAGCTGTCCACATCTGTATCATGTACATGGCTCCCCCTGTTACAGGCCCACTGCCTATTTTAAACTGGTGTTGTCTCATACATGCATGGGTGTACTATTGATGGTTGCTCATCTGTCCTCCATCATGTCCACTTCTCATCGGCTGTAGTGACATTTGTATGATTAAATGGAATAGATGCATGCCGACACTGTCTGCCAATGCACAGTTCTGTGGGGAACATTTTATTGCCATGCAGTGCCTCCCTGCTATTGCCCAGAGGGTGGGTGTTTCATGGAATCCATGCTACATGGTGCATGCCATTTGCACATGATGGCTGCAATTGTCCTTACTCTGCCGTCATGTTTGCAGATAGTCATCAGTTCGTACGTGTTGTTGCTGGAATTTGAGGGGCTATGCATGCACTGCACCGCACACACCCAATCCTGTGCCAAGTTCAGCCCTTCCACTTGCAAACACAATGCTGCTATGTGATGATGACCTGACATGTATGTACCCATGTCCCTCCTTTCACTGTATAGAAAGGCACTAGCGTAGGGGCCTCCTGTGACACATGTACTCTGCATAGTTGATGGTAGTTGAGTGCTGCACATGAACATGCATGTTACATGTATCATGGTGTGTTTGGTTTGATTTCTAGCTGTGGCTATCAGTGTCTTCCCACATGCTTATGCTAGGTGCCATCTCTTTGTAGCCATCTCTCATTTCTGCATTGGATATGTACCTGCTAGAGGTTGTGTGTGATGCAGGTGATGTGCACACATTTTGAACACATACTTTTCGTCTTTTGGGATACCCATGCATTGCAATGCCACTGGATGCATGCTGGGTTTTGAGTTGCTTGTGCAATGGCTGTTTCATTATTTGGCTGTCAACTGTATGTGTGTGGTATGTGCTACTGACATGCGTGTCCTTGTTTCTTTTCTTTATGTTGCAGGTGATGACGCATTGACGGCAGAGGATGAAGATGTCATCCCAGACACGGTGGTCAGTTCACATGACCAACCAGGCACCAGTGGTGGTCGTGGGGTGGCAGCCTACGATAACCCACAGGTGCTCCAGGCCATGGTGTCCAGAGCTGACTATGAGCCAGGCTCTGATTTATCCTCTGACCACTATGTTGAGCCGGATCTGCATCATGGCATGTCATCGCCGGTAAGTGATCCTGTGTTGGATGATCTTCTGTCCGCGACACCTGCAGTAGAAGGCCGGGCAGGGTTGGAATGTCCGCCTGTGGTGGTTACCGGTGCACGGTCACACTCAACACCAGTTGGCCATGTTCCTGGGGCATCTAGTCGACAGAGGGATGCAGTCCTGCAGCCGCGGGTGGCACCAACCCAGCAAGGACCACCGCTCCTTGGGCCCAGCAGGTGTGGTGTCTGGCAACGCGGTGGCCGTGTGCCACCGGGGTCAACTGAGTGGGAGCGTTCCATGATGGCCATAGCACAGCAACAGGGGGGAGCAGTTGAGATGATGGCTCAAGGTATGGAAAGTGTGGCCCATTCCATCCTCCCCTCTGTAAGGCAAATGGTGCTCCAGCAGCAGGCAGCACAGTCCACATGCCGCTCACTCAGGCTGGGCATGGCAGAGTCTGACAGGGATGAAATGGTGGTTCTGCATCAAGCACTTGATGCTCAAGCAGAGGCACACCGTGAGGCCCTGAGGGTGGAACACCAATCCCTCAGATCTACTCTGGCTGCGCTCTGACTGAACGAGAGTAGGCTGGCAGAAGACAGGATGGTGCAGCTTGAAAGAACCATCTCAGCTGAACTCCATGCAAGCCGGGAGTCGCTCAGTTTGTCATGTGTGGCCATGCAGGCAGAACTCTGTCTCACACATCAGTCCGTGCAGGAGGAAGCACGTGTGACACGTTTGACACGTGAGGTAATGCATGCTGACCTCAGTCTCATTCCCACAAGGACCTGGTTTACCAGACCTGCATGCTTGCTGCCATTGAGGGGCAAGGCACGGCTAGGCGTTGTGAGTTAACTGAGCCACATCCACCTTCTGATTTCTATCCAGAGGATGACGATGACAACCTATCTCCCCCTCCTGGGTGTCCCCTCCCCACCCCCAGTGTCATATATGGCCATTTTCTTTCTGCCATTTTATTTTTCAGCCATTTTTTTTTGTCCTGCAAAAATATTATTTTTCATCCAAATTTTGAAGTTTCTGGTAAATATGTTTGTTTTTTTTTCTTCAATTTTTTTCTATTATTTTTTTATTACTTTATTTCTTTTATTTTTTTACAAGAAGTTATATATTTTATTTCATTTTATTTTTTAATTATTCATTTTATTTTTTTATTTAAAATCATTTTTTATTTTGATTTTTATTTTATTCACATTTTTCATTTATTGCATTTTCTTTTGTCTATTGTGCATATATGTGACAATGTGGTGCTTTGTAGCATTGGAAGGCATCCACTGTGTGTTCCAGCTGGGCCCATTCATGCTTGTCTTGTGTATGTGCTTTGCTTGGGGTCCTGACACATATGCTACTCCTGCTTCCCCTTTCCATGGGCTCGCAAGGATGGCTCGGTGTAACAGCATATCACACATGGGCATTGGGCTTCAATCATATCTGTGGCCAGCCTTCAGTCCTACTTGTGTGTACACCCCTAGTGGGTATTCCGGATGGTTTCTCCAATGCATGCCTGTACTTGACTTTGGTGAGTATTATGTTGACTGTGCATTTCATCATGTTGCTTATGATAGTTGTTATGTATTGACTGTCTAAGTTCATGCCCTTCCTGCTGTAGGTGGTACCATGCACCCTTTGTCTCTGTATGACACACTGATGGCGGGAGGGGTCCATGTGCTGACAATGTTGCATTGGGACACTTTCCCACAGTCACTTTGATATGTCACATGAAGGCTGCACGCTGAGTTACCCATGTCACCATGCATTTCAACGACCACCCATTCCTTGCTTGCAACTCTTTGGCCATCTTGCAGCCCTGGCTGGTGTTTTGATGTTGTTAGACGTGAGAGGTAGATAGTAATAATCAACAAATTACAGACATATTTCATTAAATGGTGCTGTAAAATTCATTCAATTTTTTCAATTTTTAATATTCGGATCTATTAGAAAAACACATAATAGCTTAAAAAAGCGGTGGGTATATCCCATTCACTTGACATAAAACAATAGTACGTTGTTTAAAATTACAAACAGTTTTTGTTTTGACACTTAAACTGGGCCATAGCGAAGTGGTAACTTCCGTCTCGGTGGCAGGACTTTGGTTAAGTGATCAGTCTGGGGGGCAGTTGCTGTCTCAGACTGTTCACGGGACCTCGGTTCAGGTTGTGAACTCATCATACTAGTGTAAATTCTAGATGGTTAAACTCGACATGTTTCAGTTCTTGTAACAATTTATAGAACTTTCTTCAGGAGTAGTGTCATATTCTAAAAAACAACAATTCTTCAGACAACAAACTAGGAGTGTGCTATAATTGTGCTTCTCTTAAGTGATGGAATTCAGTTGCCAGTGTTTAATATTGAACGTGGGTGTTCTTGCTGTAGCTGTTGATTACAAGACAAAATAAAAAGATATAAGCTTGTATTGCTAATCATTCTTTTATGATAAAATCAATTTATCTAAACGGGCTAAGTAGAGTAATTACCTAGTCTCATTGGGGGCGAGTGATTCTGAGTCAGAGGGATTCCTGTTGTATGCAGGTTTAGTCCTCTGGGTCCACAGTAAATACTTCTATGTGTCTACTTGGACCTGCAAATTAAATTTGCATAGATTAAAGCTGCTGTCTGTATAGACTAGCTTTTACTCCCACAGTAAGTAAAGTGCAAACAGTAGTTGCTTACCTTCAATGAAGGGGCAAATCGTCAAGGTGTAAGATTTATTCCGTAACCCTAGATCTGGAAAGTAGGGTTCTTAAATGTGGCTCAATTCGTATGGTAAGGACCCCCTGGTCCCTCAGCCTATAAGAGATATATTTATAATTAAGACCTCATAGCTAAATTAGCTAGAGGGTCATTAAGGTAATGGTCAAACCTCATTTTAATACACTCACCTTAAAGGCGTAAGTGTATTGATTACGCCGACTGCATACTCGGAGTGACTGTCCTAGATGTAGTTCTCATCAATCATTTAGTCCGACTGTTCCGCCGTGCTTAGGTTTCTAAAATAGAAAGGGCAAGTGAAATGACTGTTAGTCATTTACTGTGGAAAATAGACAAGTGTCTATGTTCCTAGCATGGTACCTTGTGGGGGATCCCTAGTTGTTACTTATATTCATGAGAAAAGAGAGAAGAGAGAGAGAGAAAGGTAGCTGGATTACCTTGGTTAGTTGAAATCCGTGTTTAAGACTTGGCTCGATCGTGCCCCATACCTCGCGGCGCTGCTATGTTGTTACTGGCGGTCGCCATCTTGGGTGTGGGGATTTAAATAGAATATCTAGTCCTTTTTTAGTTTTCATGTCTATCATGGTTGTTATAATACTTTTCATTAGGTCTGCACTGGATGTGTAGGATACAACGGGCAAGGGTTATGTTAGTATGCAGTATTCTGGATGGTTAAGAATACTGTTTATACTAATGCCAAAATAAAAGGGCAAAAAATCGAATTGACTTTTTTATTGAAATAAGTCCGCGAAATGATCGCGGAGGAAGAAGCACTCGCTATTAGAGTGTATCTAATAGGCGAAAGTGCAAAAAGCAATAATAAGACTATGGGGCTGTCTTAAAGTGTTGTCTGGAGTTTTTATAGGAGTAATACCAAAATTTAATTTAATTTATTTAGTCAGTTGGCGCGCTTCCAATTAATAGGAAACAGATAATTCCAAAAACAGGGGGGGATTAATGTAGTTTAAGAAAGGAACAGAAGGGGTTATATTTTGTGCCATTCAATTGATTTGTTAAGCCCTATTTTGTCACTTTTGGTCAGGAAGATAAGTCTTTGCTCTTTTTCAAAAAGAAGTTTTTTCTTACTCAGAGGGTCTTTGCCCTTTATCATCAGTAACACTGTCTATTTGAAATCCTCACTTGAGTGATTTTTTTCAAGGTAATGTTTAACCATTGGAGCCAGTAGGGTTTTATTTCTGATACAACTTCTATGTTCTATCATTCGTGTTTTAACTTTTCGGATAGTTTTACCTAAGTAGTTTTTGCCACATGGGCGGGTAATCATATATATAACATAGTCCGAATTACAATTCGTCATTTGCGTCTGCTTCCAAGGAGTGGCTAGACCTATTTCTGTTTCTTTAGATTTCTCAGTATATTTACATACTGAACATTGCCCACATGGGTAGTGGCCAGTAATAGGACTCAGACCCCATATGTTAGTTAGGTTGTCTGGTACCAATGGATTACCTCTGAATTTACTGCTACCTACCTTATTTCCTATAGTGGTGGATTTTTTGTAGGCAAATAGAGGACAGGACACTTTGCTAGTAGATTGATTGAAAATCTTCCATTGTTTGCGCATGATGTTAGTTATAGATAAACTCAGGTTGGTACAGGTGTTGACATAGACATGACATAGACTATTTATTGTTTTATGTCAAGTGAATGGGATATACCCACCGCTTTTTTAAGCTATTATGTGTTTTTCTAATAGATCCGAATATTAAAAATTGAAAAAATTGAATGAATGACTTGTTTTACAGCACCATTTAATTAAATATGTCTGTAATGTGTTGATTATTACTATCTACCTCTCACGTCTAACAAGATTGTATCCCCAATATAAGGTAGAGTAACTACTCTAGTAGTAAAAATTGGGATTCCCCCTCTATAGTATATTGGTGTTTTTATGTGCCATTTGAGGTATGACCGCATTGCTCTTGATTAGATTGTCATGGTTGTGTCCTGGACCTGCTCCCCCCTCCCATTGTTTGCACTTGGCCCTTGTGACAATCCGGCCAACCAGGATGCTGGAGCCTGCCACCACTACCATAGGCCCACAAATGAGGACCTGTCTAGCCCTGTCCACCAGCCTTCTGGGTCACTTGATTGCCCCCCTGTTTCCCCTGCCCCTGCCAGTCTACCTCTGCCCCCCCTTCATCATCACATCCCCTACACTTCTGCACCGTCTGGTTTCCCACTGCCCCCTGTGTGTACTTTCTTTCCCCATATCCCACTTTATGCATTTTGACCTTGGTCCCACCTCCCTTCTCTCCTCCCTCTCCCTCTCCACCACCCTTTACCATCCTCCTTGTCCTCTGTCTGTCATTTTCCACTACTACCCCAATTGCCATCAGTCATACGTAGCCGCTTGTTCTTTGCAGACATTTGCCCTTCTGCCTCCATCCATCCACCCCCTTCACCTTTTTTAGTATAATTCTGCCACTTAATTTTATCATTAGTCCCTCCACCACTGATTACAGGTCAGCTGTTCCCCTATTCCCTTCTGTGTTTCTTCTCCCCCTCCCCAGCATTATCTTGATTCTTTGTCGACCTACCACAGTTTGTCACTTGTTTTGTGACTCTCCTCGCCTCTTCCCTGCTCTTCCCTCACTCCCCTCCTTATGTGACTCCTGCACTGCAACTATTGCCGTCAGGCATAGCAATGTTGATGCTAGTTTTATTTTTTCTCCAACATTCCCTCCCTAGGCACTCCCTTATTGTTCCAGGCACTTGTAATATCTACTTCGATTTGATAGTTCATTTTCACATTTTGGACTGTTTGAAGGACATGTAGGGATGTACTGTTCTTCTCCCTTGTTACCTCCCTCATTGATGCGCTTTGATGAACTTTGTGTGTAGGTCGTATTATGATTTTCTATGATTCAGTGATGGTTCACTGTCTGCCATTGTCAATGCGGGGTACATGATATGTTCTGCTGGTCAATGGCTGATGCAATATTGTGCTTTGTTTTGAGGTGTAAAGGGATGGGTGTGGTTTAACACACGGGGGGTCCTTGAGTGCAATGTTTACATGTGCTTTGTACAGGACACTGGTACTCACTTCATTTCACATGCATGTATTCGCTGCATGTCCGTACTGACAAATACACTTAGGCAACTACCCCCCCAACTAAATTGACACCATGCAGACACATGCACCCAGATTGCCTTCTCAGTCATGCTGTGTCCCGACAATCCATGTTCACTTCCAAGTCATTGATCGTGAACATGCATGATAGGGTACTATTTGGTTGAATGCCGTTTTTTCAAATGAAGCTCAAGTGTTTCCCCAATGCAGTGCACACTCACTGTGCTGTCCAGTGAGCTGTGTTTGAAATGCCAATGTTTAATTGTCCAATGTGCATGGCAACAGGTATTCTGACTTTTGTTGCTTGCACCACTGGTGGCATGCATTTGTGCCACCGTTTTCATGTTGTGAGGTTTTGATCAGTCATTTCTTCAGATTCCATGTCAGGTGTAATTGTCTGGTGCCTATTTACATTTCTCACATGCCACTTCATGACTATTGTGCCATGTGTTGTGCATATGGTTTGATGTTTTACCATTGCACACCAGAACTTTCATGCCCTGTTTAGCAAGGGGGCGGGGGGGTATGCACCTTGCATGTGTTCCCTTTGGTCACATGGGATTGGTTGTGTTTAATTAGCTAGGGATGCACACAATGTGGCACTTCCGTGCACACATTCTCAGGGTGGTATGGTAGTGACAGTTAACTGTCCCTTTCTCATCATCGATTGTGATCTGGTATGTGCCAGGCCTGTGTGCACTCCGCAGGGGTTGGAGTTTAGGTGAAAAATGTGGCCACAAGCTGGGTACGGGCTGCCTCGCCACATGCCCTTTCCCCTCCCATGCGCAGCGGTTGTGCATGTGGTTGGGGATGTGGGGGCACCACCGGTACGCCATGCCGTGTTGCAACATTGTGCAGGACACATGCTGCCACAATGATCCTGCAAACTACTGGGGGTGCATATAGCAGCTGCCCGCCAGAGCGGTCAAGGGAGTGGAAGCGTGACTTGAGCACTCTGAATGTGCACTCCACTATGGCCCTGGTTGCAATATGGTCTGCGTTGTATCTTACCTGGGGTGGTGTGGTGGAGTTCCGTATTGGCGTCATCATGTAGGTGCTCAGGGGGTAGGCACTGTCCCCTAGGAAGGTTGTCATTAGTTGGGCTTGTGTATTCGTCTGTGTGTGACATGCATGCATATGCACAGACATTTGTACTCACCTAGGAGCCATGTGTCACCATGCTTCCCAGCTTCCAGGGCACAGTTCATGGCGGACAATCTGGTTATGAAACTACAATGGATGGACCCAGGATAGTTTGCATAGACAGAGGTGATTATGCCCTTGGCTTCGCATACCCCCTGCACATTGATGGAATGCCAGTGCTTGCGGTTTCGATAGATGTGCTCAGTGGCCCTAGGTGGACGTAGGGCCACATGGGTGAAATCTATAGCACCAAGCGCTTTGGGGAAGTGTGCCACCCTGTAGATGTCCAGGACCATGGCCTGCCTTTGTGCGGGTGTTCAGGGCATGTATACTGAGGGGCGTGCAGTGATGATTGCCAACACAGGGTGTAGGCAGCGTGACTGCGTGGGCTGTGAGATGCCCCCCACTATGGCAGTGGTCTGCTAAAATGACCCAGTGGCCAAAAAATGCAGTACGTTGAGCACCTTCTCCAAGGGGCTCAATGCTTGGGAGCACAGGGTGGGTGATGTGAGTTCATCCTCCCACTCCCTGACCAGCTCTAGGATGATATGAGGTGGAAACCTATACCTGCCATAGACCTGGTCATCAGGCATGCCAAAAAGGTTGGTCCTGGGCAAAAAAATGCGGGGCCTGGCTATTCTCCTCCTCCTGCGGTGACCCACGATCACTGCTGCGAGGAACGGGACATTCATCGTAGCTGCATATGTTTGTTTGTTGTTTATGCGCACTTTTACGCTGCGCAGGGGTGCTTCTGCCTGCTTTCGTGTGGCCGACGTAATTGTGTGTGTGTGTGTTGACATGCGCGGGTTTTCCCTATTCGATTCCATGAATATGTGTAGTTCTCGTGCATGTGGGTGTTCCGTGTACTTCCCAGCCGTACTTCCCCAGTTACGCCCTTATTTTCGCTCGTTGTTCCCCATTCCGCGTTTTCCGCCCCGTCTTCCGCCCCCTTTTTGATGTGTGCGCTAAAGTTGTGCGCTTTCACTGTGCGCGTCGCGCACGGCATTGGGGATGTGGAAGTGACGTGTGCGCCTGTGTGTGCCACTTGCGGATTTGGCGCACATCCCGGGAAAAATACGCGCATGGCCTTCCATGAATCGCACGCGTGCGATTCGCAAGCATGCGCCGGCTTTTTCACGCTTGCGCCAGCTTGCGCCACAAATTACGGCGCACATTTATTCCATGAGTTACCCCCTATGTTACGTGGAATGTCCATGTTCTTTGATGTGATGATACATGGTGTTAATGCATTTCTTGTAATGTCAATGAGACTCATTATGAGTTTGGTGGCAGTTCGGCAGGAAACCCATAGAATTATCACCAAAATTGATTAGCGTTGCTGCTACTCATCCTATGGAATATTTGAAATAACCACCAGCAGAAATGATGCTGTAGAAATTCTGAGAATTATTAGCACTAAATGGGAGGATTTGCTACCAGGTCTTTACTGGAGGTACATCCACCTCATTTGAACTAAAACTTGAACTACTGTGATATGTATTGTAGTGGCAAAGTTGCAGTAATACCATTACTTCAATGTACCCAAATCACCATAGTCATAAAGAGGCCTGATATGTTTTTAGATGGGTTGCACAATTTAATGCATTGCCATCTGGCAAGGGTGTTTAAGCTCTAGTTTTTTTTGATGTGGGTAATCCATCTCAGAAAGGGTGGCCTACTAACCAGACTAGGCCTCTGAATTAAGGTTGGTTTCGAAGTCACAGAACTACCTTCCGAGAAATATGCTCACTAATTTAAATGGATGTAGCAGATACATTAAGCCGGCACCTCTACCAGGATTGCTGAGCACATTCTCGAGCCTTTCACACATCCAACACTAATTGACACTATTTACCCTTAGTCCTGGCAAATAGTACACAATTTGCACTATTTACTATGTGTCTAGGCAAGCAGTAGCACTTCAGCACTATTTATCTTCCAGCCCATTGTCCTTGCAAGTAGTAGATATTCTGCACTATTAACCCTTTGTCCTTGTAAATAGTAGAAATACTATTTGCCCTTCGTCCTGGCAAATAGTACAAACCTTTTGCACTATTTAACCCTGGCAAATAGTAGAACTTCGGTACTAATTACCCTCCATCTCATTGTTCTTGCAAGTAGTAGATATTCTGAACGATTTACCCTTCATCCCATTGTCCTTGTAAATAGTAGACATTCTGCCCTATTGACCCTTCGTCCTTGTAACTAGTAGACATTCTGCACTATTTATCCTTCGTTCAGCAAATCCCAGCGCAAAAGCAAAGTGGGCCCCTGTGCCTTGCTGCTTCTGTAGCCTGAGTTAAGCTACTGCTCTCCCATGGTACATAGTAGGTTCAGAAGTCACAGGTACCCTGTTTTAACAGCTGCTGGTGACAGCCAGGCCACTACAGTGCAGAGGGTGCATTTATGTCTACGCCCCTGTTCCAAATGCACTCTAATTATGATAAACTACCACCCTGATGGCGGATAATCTGACAATATAAGCCATGCTTATTTTGGTATGGTGGTAGGGAGTTCCCATAATATTAAAGTCATATCTGATTTGTAGCACACCAGTGCCATCTGTGAGAAACGAGAAGGTGACTCACCCGCTAGTCCCCAGGGATCTGTTATCCAGGTGGCCTGGAAATGGCCATTGCTTTTGGATCCAGTTCCTGGGGGTGAACCAGTGCTGGAGGATCACCTAGGTGAGGGGTCTTCGGGGAGTGGGACACCGGATGGCGAGACGCAGTATTCCCCCCCTGCAACACCGTTAACACATCCTACCCAGAAGGATATATATGAACTCTACCCCCCTTTCCCTTTAAAAACAGTCCGCTCTGGGAGAAAACAGACTCACACCTGAACAGTGTACCTGACATGTACCACTACTATGGTCAGGCAAGGTCAGGCAATTACTGGTAACCATTCACACCTGACTTCCACTAAGCTTCCCAACATGGATAAATGGTGGAGCATGAGTGCACACTCTGAGCGAGGCAAAGCACCTGAAGGAATAGCGTTTTCGAGACGGCAGATGAACGAGGGAATAATGACAGCAAACCAAGAAGGCTGTACAAGAAGGGCAATACCCCTGACCTTTCTGGCAGAAAACCATGGATTTCCAGAATCCTCCAGATTTAAAAGCATAAGGCCAGGAAACCAGATTGAAGAATCCTGCACTTTGTGTCGGAGATACCCGGGGACCTCCTGCAAGGCTAACCAAGTCACGGAGGAGCAGCAGCCGCTGTGGTACCGACCTTGGCGAAAAGATCAAAGCGGAACTACAGAGATCAACACAGCCGGCGACTTGGGGAGGCCAATGTAAAGCTGGTCTGTGTTGAAGTCAAGGTTGCAAGCAGCAACATTGTATAAAGAGCGCAAGAACGAAGATTGGTAATGTGTGTGATGAAAGATGCAAGGAAAGACTAATTGCTGATGGATGTTTGAACTTAACAATGAAAGATATAACACCAGTGAAAGAGCGGTCCAGCACTGCAAGTGTGCTCAATAAAAGGTCTCTGTCAGCCAAGAAGTGACAGAAGCGAAAGTAAAAGATAACAATAAGAAATGGAGTGAATCGAAGTGGTCCTGCGAAAAGTTTAAGCAAAACCCACTGCAAAAGTCTTCAGTGTTTAGTACAAAGAGGAAAGCTTGGAAAGTGAGTGTAAGTGGTCCGAGCCGAAAAAGGCAGACCAATTATGAACACTGTGCTAAAGGGGTCTGAGCCCGAACGAGGGAGATCCATGGTCTGAGCCTGAACGAGGGAGACCATTTGTGAACATTGTGCTAAAGGGGTCTGAGCCCGAACGAGAGAGATGCGTTGTGAACCTGTGAATTTTAAAATCCTGATAAGAAAGGAACTTTGGCATTTTATTTGTTACGTCAGGCCCTCTGCAATAAGAGGCTGTCATTGGGAGACAGGCTTTGGCATAAGGCACTGATACTTATGCTTTGAACTGTTTCCTTGTGGCCGAGAAACCACAGTGTGTGCATAGCTCAAGTGTGCCGCCTTGTCCCGTGATGAAAACGTGGGGAAGGGAAGCCATCTGCTCCACTATCCTGACATCATTTCTTGAATGAGACTCCACTAGGACTGTGTTATTATTTTATTTTTAATGGTTGTAGATTTCTCCCATCCTTAGATTTAGGGTTAGATATGCATTCATTCAACACATTAAGTTCAATAAACACCCTTGACCTGTGATCACTTGTGTCTGTCTTCACTATTTGATACCATGCCTTCCTTACATTTGGTGTCAGGAATGGGATATGATTCAATTGACAAAAATTAAAAATCCATGTTGGTAATCATTATACCACATGAAGGATTAGGATTATTGAAATCATTGAATCTGATAGAATATCCACTCAGAAGGAGGACTTGTTTTCCCAGCTTCAAGTCCCAGTTGGCCAACAACGTTTGTTTTTCAAAACCCAGATATTGTTAGATACTCTTACGATTTCCCACTATAAAAAACAATGGTATCGAATAATTTTGAAAATAAGACGCTCACATGTCTTCATTAGACCCAGCACCCTAAATCCATCTTTTCCTAAACCTTTATTTTTTGGTACCAGGCGAGTACTGGTTCCTGATTTATCTGGTTTAGAGATCAACATACGCAGTTCCTCCCCTCCATCAGGATCAAGCACTCTCAGAAGTAGTTGAGACCCTTTTCTTTTCCAACTCAGGAAATATCACAGAGGGAACCCTTACAACCCCAGAAGACATGGCCAACCTTGAGTCTATTATATGATATGATATGATATGAATTATTTTTTATATTGCGCTCGTACACTAGTATTTCAGAGCACGACAAGGCAAGGAAGGGGATCAGGGGAGAACAAAACAACAATCATACTAGGCCCAGTGACATTGAGAATGCGCAAGTGCATGGGAAAGGGAAAGGGGAAAAGTGCATGGAAGGAGGAGAAGTGGAAAGTGCGGAGCAGAGGAGAAACACAGATACATAATAAATAAAGTAAATAAATAAATAATAAAGGCAATAAACAGTGGTAGTGCAGCCAAACAAGTGGCAAGTGCTGGGTTAAAGGCGACAGGCAGGGTATGTCTGATAAGTGCAGAAAGAAAAGAAAGGTGGTGGGGGACAGTTTGGGTACAAATACAGACCCCGGTGCAAGGGGTAGACCAGAGGCAGTGCCGGAGGATTGCAGGGTAAGCAGATACCTGGGTGCAGAGGACAGAGGGTGGCCAGGTGCACAGTGCTGAGAGAGAAACAGATCAGCAGGGGAGATGGGGGCAGAGGCAGAATCAAAGAGGAAGGTCTTGAGGTGCTTCCGAAACTGGAGATGGTTCTCCTCAAGTTTCAGAGTGGCTGGGAGGCTGTCCCAGTGGAAGGCCCCACCCAAAGACAGAGATATACCACGAGCTTGTTTCTTTGAAAAACGGCTGACCCTGAGGGAGTTAAAGGTAGAGGAGTGAAGAGCTCGAGAGGGGAGGTATTTACTGAGAGATAGTTGAAGGTATTTTGGACCTAAACCCCAGAAAGCCTTGTAGACAAAGCAGAGAGTTTTGGATGTAATCCTTGCATTCACTGAGAGCCAATGAAGGGATTTTAAAGCTGGAGAGATATGATCCCAGGGCTTGAGGCCAAGGACAAGTCTTGCAGTCCTGTTCTGGATTAGTTGTAAAGGGTGGAAGTAGAGGTAGGTAGATTTAGAAAGAGCTGTTACAATAGTCCAATTTAGAGAGAACCAGAGATTGGGAGACGATGAGCATTTGGGGGAAGGAGAGGAAAGGCAGAGTGCCTCTGAGGAGCTGCTGTAAGAAGTTTGACTTTTTAGAGACGTCAGAGATGTGGGTGGAAAAGGAAAGTGTGGAATCAAAGATGACCCTGAGGTTCTTAGCCTCGCAGTTAGGGGTAGGAGGAGAGCCAAGGGAGGCAGGCCAGAGAGTGAGGGGAAAGGATGGTGAAGGTGTACCGATGAGGAGGATCTCTGTCGTGTTGGCATTTAGACAAAGATAATTGGTGGCACACAACTTCTTGAATGGCAGATAGGCAATCAGACATGAGAGAAGGAGAGGAGGTGGCGGAGGGCAGCCTGAAAATGAGTTGAGTGTCATCAGTGTAGCACTGGAAATTTGAGCAGAAACTGGCAATGCAGTGGGCGACAGTTGGCAGGTATTGGTTGAAAAGCCAGGGTGTGAGGTTAGACCCCTGAGGAAGACCACAGTTAGAGAGGGGGATAGATGATAGAAAGGACCCAAGTTGGACCTGGGAGGGTCGATCAGAGAGGAAAGAGGTCAGCCAGGCTAGAGCCTAATCAGTGATACTCAGGTTATCATGGAGATAGTTGAGCAGGGTGATATTGTTGACCGTGCCAAAGGCAGAGGAGAGGTCGAGTAGGATGAGGACAGAGGGAATATTAAAGTCAAGTTTGGGGAGCAGATCTTCACTGGTGTTCAGGAGAGCAGTTTCCGTGCTCTGGCAGCTCTGAAGTCAGACTGGTGGTCATGGAGAGAGCCAACAGAATCCGATTGAAGGTTAAACTGAGAGATGGCCAGCTTTCCAGGAATTTACCCAGAAAAAGAGTAATGCAAATTGGACGATAGTTAGCCAGACAAGAAGAATCAGCTTTGGGATTCTTGAGAATAGGATGCACAAGAGAGTGCTTCAGAGGGGAGGGGAAGTATCTTGAGGCAAAGGAGAGGTTGCAAAAATCTGCAAGGGTCGGAGCAAGGGTATCAATGTGGTCCTTGATGGTTTTAGAGGAACAGGGATGAACCTGTTTTGATAACGCTTTCATAGATCGGACTTGTCTAGCGACCTCACCAGGGTAGAAAAGAGGAAAGGATGAGAAAGTGCGTTGGGGGTGGCTGAAGGTGGGTCAGCAAGTGCAGACAGAGAGGTGATAGGAAGGAGAGGAAAGGCTTTACAGGATGTCCTGGGTTTTTGAGATAAATTGAGAGGCAAGGGCATGCAAAGAGTGTGGGTGGCAAGAGGAGGGGTAGAGACTGCAGCAAGGCTGGCCAGCTCCTTGCAGATTTTAAAGAGTTCCGCTGAGTTGTTAGATGCCGCAGAGACACGGGCTTGGATGTAGACTCTCTTCTTGGTGAGGACAGAGAGTCAGTATTGCCTTTCGAGCAGGCAACAGGCCAGTTTGTCAGAGGATGAACAAGAAGCCCTCCATTTCCTCTCAGCCACCCTCCACTTATGTTTATGTGTAGCTTGGTCGAAGTCAAACCAGGAATTGCACTTGGCTTTGGACTTCAAACGGATACTCATGACAAGGGCAAGAGCATCAAGAGTATCAGAGATGGAAGAGTAGAGCAGGGACAAGGCTGTGTCCAGGTGTCAGTCAGCCAGAGGTGTAGGGGGGGAGGTGGCAGCAAAAGCCTCAACTGACAAACACTTCATGGCCCGGATGTCCGAGAAGGTAGGTGGCAATGTTGGGGTAGGCTTGGCTTGGGCGGAAGAGAGGGAGAGATGAGAGGAGGCAGTGGTCACTCCAGGAGAGAGTGGTGGTCAGAGGGAAAGAGAGGGGGAGGCCAGAGGAGATTACGATTTCAAGTGTGTGTCCTGCAGAGTGTGTAGGGCCAGAGGGAAGAATAGAAAGGGAGAGGGAATCGCAGAGGTCTTGAAAGAGCACAGATGAGGAACAGGGAGAAACGAGATGGCTGTTGAGGTCATCCAGGAGGAGGAGTTGAGTGGTTGAGGCCAGGAGGGAGAAGGAGAGGTCTGACCACTCAGAGAGAAATGAGGTGATTTGACCAGGGGGGCAGGAGTGAGTAGCAACAGCAAGAGAGTGTCTAGGAGAGAGAGAGAGCCTGCAGACAAGGCATTCAAAGAGGAGTAAATGTGAGTAGGAATGATAGAGGCTAGAATCCACTCAGGAAAAATCAGGCCAAGTGGATCTGGGCGTGGGGAGGATCTTGTAGCCATCAGGGAGGAGAGTGTCAAAGCTCATGACAGAGCTGGCCGTGAACCATGTCTTGGTAAGACTGAGGATAATAGGTATCAGCGATGGGGAGACCTTAGTTGGAGGCCAATTTATCCTTTTTAAACTTCTTCTTACCAGATTTAGTGAAAAGGGAAGGATAGTGATGGAGAAGCAGTTGGAGTAGATAGGAGAAACAGAAAGCGCCATTGGTGAGTAGAGAGAGATGGTAGTGGGAGGAGTAAGCAAGTACAGCAGTATGGAACAGTCACTGGGCTACACGTTACACACAATGGGCAAAGTTAGATGCAAAACACACCCAAATTGACTTTCAAAGGTAAATGCAAAACACAACCAAATTTGACTTCCAAAGTTAAATGCAAAAAACACCCACATTGACTATCATGGCCCAATTGGCCACCCATCAAATTTAGGCCAAACCCTGTCTTCAAGAAAACTTAACAAAATTACTTGAGTTACAGGCAAGACCCCTTCTACCTCAAGGGATATTACAACCTTATCAGGTGGGCGAATACCTATGGAATTTCTTTATGAATTTCAAGCGATTAGCTGAGCAATTAGGATGGGAGAAAATCTATTTTATTTTTATTTGGGACCCCTATTGAAAGTTGACCTACATACCACCTACCAGCTCCTTAACCTTGCCCAGGAGGCTACCTTTATATCAATAAAAGAGGGATTTCTTAAAAGGGTATGCCAAACCTGTAACTTTTATCGACAGGAATAAATAAACATTACATTTTAAAAAAAGGTTAAACCCTCTTGCTTTGGGGAATTAATTAAGAACACAGTATACCTTTGGATTAACAACAGACCATGGAGCAATTGGTAATAACGATAATTCCAGAACAATTCACCACTTCTTTACCTCCTTTTTACAGAAAGCAGCTTTGCAGCTAAATTGACCCATCCTATTCATGGCTGTTGAGACTGCTCAAAACCACTCAGATGCAGTAAAACTCTTTCACTCTATACACAGAAGCGAGGAGCGGAAGGATCGCAAACCCACATACCACTCCCAATCCCAGGTACTAGATAGAGGGGAAGGGTTCTCTAAACCCAAAGAGTGTATCCCGAAAGAGAGAATAGAAGTCAGAAGACTGGACTCGAAGCGTAGACAGGAGAGCAGGAGAGAGGAACTTAAAGCAATGAAACCATCACCTCCCATTTGTTTTTCGTGTAAAGAAACTGGCTATCTGGCCAAACATTGCTCTGAAAATCTAACAGAAGATCCTATGGAAATAGCGTGTCTAAAAGGGGATGAGTGGGAAGAAACAGAGACAGATCTAGAAACCTTCAACATTAGTCTATTCCAGTCTTCAACTGACGTTACATATGAAAAAGCCCTGGTGAATGGAAGACCTGTAAAGGCACTAATTGATCAGGCAGCAAACAGACCGCCATAAGGGCTGATTCTGTTACAACAGACCTAGAGAATGCAACTCTGGTTAGAGTCACATGTGTACACAGAGATAATGAGGTCTATCCCAAGATTCCCATGTACATTAACACTAGGGGAGAATCATGGCTGGTGGCATCAGCCATTATTCCTGGACTCCCTGAAGAAGTCATTGTGTGAAGAAACTTTCCTGCATTATCCCCTCTCTTACAAGACCTTCCAAAACCCCATAAGGAATTTACGGCCCACAATTGTTGGCAATGTGACTGTTACTCCCAAACCTCTCCAGTGTCGGAGTGGACAGAAACAGAATCTCATGAATCTACCATTCCCTAAGAGCTAACCCCAAAGCGTAAGGAATACAAAATAACAAAATCACCAACTTGATCCCAGTTTGTAGGATACATTCGGGAGACAAACAGAAACACCCCACCTCTAATGGAACGTAGGAAAAGAAACCCATTGAATATGTGACAATAGCTGGATACATCTATCCCTTGCTCTCTTCAAAGTCCTAAAATTGGAGGACCTTGGAAAAGACCAAGTGTATCCACCTGGCATAGGGGAAGGATATTTGAGAAACCAGAAGTAGTCTCACCCACTAGTCCTTGGGGATCTGTCATTCGGAATAGGACGAAATCTCAGAAAAAACATTACTGACCCCACCAAAAGACCTAAAACACACATCACAAAAAGTTCAAACTTTTTGTGGTGTGTGTCTAGGTGTTCTGGTGGGGTCAGTGTGAGAAACATTTTTTTAAAAGGCTGTGGGAGTCTGGGGGGTGTCCCCCGCAACACCCCGCTCACTATAGTGATTGCGGTTTGTGGGGGACACCCCTGCAACTATCCTGACAGAACAAAAAAAAAAAAAAAAAAAAAAAAAGAAAAAATGGGCGTTGCAGGGGTCTCTCCAGCAACATCCTGCTCACTATACTACACTGTATAGTGAGCGGGGGTTGCAGGGGACACCTCTGCATGTTTGCATGGGAAATGTATGAACATTTTGTGTTCGTGCATTTCCCATGTAAACATTTCCGTCGCAGCTAAATCAGCAGCGGAAACATCACGTAGATCCCTGTCATCCAGGTGGCTAGGACACAGCCATCACTTTTGGATCCAGTTCCTGGGGGTGAACCAGTGAGGGAGGATCACCAGGGTGAGGGGTCTTCGGGGAATGGGAACAGGACACCTGATGGCGAGATGCAGTATCCCCCTCCCTGCAACACCTTTACCCAATCCTACCCGGTAGGATATATGGGAACTCTACCCCCCACCTTTCCCTTCATGAACACTTTCACATGGACAGCCCGCTCTGGGAGAAAACAGACTCACACCCGAGCAGTGTACCTGACATGTTCCACTACTATGGTCAGGCTGGGTCAGGCAATTACTGATAACCATTCACACTTGACTTGCATTAAGCTTCCCAACATGGATAAAGGGCGGAGCATCAGACCACACTCTGAGCGAGGCAAAGCACAAAGAGGAAAAGCGTTACGGCAGCTGAACGAGGGAAGAAAGACGTCAAACCAAGAAGGGTGCACAAGGAGGTACATACCTTTGACCTTTCCAGCAGAAAACCGTGGATTTCCCGAATCCTTTAGATTTAAAAGCAAAAGGCCAGGAAACCAGACTGAAGAATCCTGCATTGTGTGTCGGAGATACCCGGGGCCCTCCTGCATGGCTGACGGAGTCGGGGAGGAGCAGCAACCCCATGGTACCATGCTTGGCCACAGAGATCAGCAGAGCCGGTGAGTTGTGGAGGCCAATGTAAGACCGGTCTGTGTTGAAGTCAAGGTTGCAAGCGGCAACATTGTATAAAGAGTGCAAGAACAAATATTGGTAACACATGGGATGAAAGACTCAAGGAAATCCTAATTGCTAATGGATGTTTGAATTTAACAAGGAAAGATTCAATACCTTTGACAAAGTGGTCTGGCACCGCGAGTGTGCTCAATTGAAGGTCTCTGTGAGGTATTCAGTCGTGAAGTGACAGAAGCAAAAGAGAAAGATAAGATTAAGAAATTGAGTGAATCGAAGTGGTCCTGTGATGTTTTAAGCAAAACCCATTGCACAATGGAAAGTTCTCAATTTTTGGTACAAAGAGGAAAGCTTGGAAAGTGAGTGTAAGTGGTCCGAGCCCAAACGAGGGAGACTAATTGTGAACATTGTGCTAAAGGGGTCTTATCCTGAAAGAGGGAGATCCGTGGTCCGAGCCCGAACAAGCAAGACCAATTGTCAACCTGTGAGTGTGAAAATCCTGATAAGAAAGTAACTTTGGTGTTTGTTTGTTATTTTAGGGCCTTTGTAATAAGAGGCTGTCATTGGGCAAGGGACTTTGGCAGATGGCCCTGATACCTATGCTTTGAACTGTTTCCTCATGGCCGAGAAGCCATAGTGTGTGCGAAGCTAAAGAGTCCCGGTTTGTCCCGTGCTGAAAATGTGGGGAATGGAAGCCAACTGCTCAACTATCCTGACATTTCATTTATTAAACACTTTTCTTTTTGCCTACGTTGTTGTCCCACAGCATTTGTTATTAGAAGTAAGGATTGGCAATATTTTTATTAGTAATGGCTCTTTTATTTTGCAAGAGACTCCACTAGGACGTCGTTATTATTTTTTGATGTTCATAGCTTTCTCTCATCCTTATATTTACAGTTAGATAGGAGTTCAACCAACCCATTGAAGTTCAATAAACATCCTTGAAATGTGATCACTGGTGTCTCTCTTCACTGTTTGATACCATGCCTTCCTTACACATCCCAGCGTTTTCCGATATCTATGGGAATCTATGTGTATTTCAGTCATGTTCCTGTCTGCATGTCAGTGAATGGGACAACGGGCAAGATGCATGCCTTTAAATTGAATACTCTTCCTGCTGGGCCTGGAATCTTCCAACTCGAGATGCCCTGTGAACCAGGCTTCAAAGAGCCAAATCCATAACAGAGGCCTGCCTCACACTACGGGCTTGCAAACAGAAATCCTTTGAATCTGTATTCAGGTTAAAGGGACAAAGTTATGACAGCCTGGGAACACATATGGTTTGGAAAAAGGATTCCTCCATTTTTCTTTTATGTGTACCTCTCTCTCCTTGTTGTTTCCACCACTTCCTGTGGAAGAAGGCACACTGGGTATTACATCAGAAGGCAATGGGCAAAAGTCACAAGGACATGGATTGGGCCACTTAAAGCAGGCATTTTACTTATGAAGGTGGAAGTCTCCCAATCCTTATTTGATTCACAATGGAGCCATCAAGGACTTTGGATCACTTTATGGAAACGTTATCTTTCCGAAGCCTTGAGCCATTAAGGTGAAGATGAAGTGTTCCAGGGCAGAGGCACGCTCTGCTCCCTAACCACTCAGAGGGCACATTGGGATGGCTCTTGTTGAGGAAAAAGGCCTCACACAGTGTTTGAACATTTCTCTAGTCTTGAAGAGTAGAGGCTGAGAAAGAGTTATAATGTCTCAGAGCCTTCTCCAGTTAGTCTCACAGCAGCCTGAGAGCCATAACAGATGGGATCCTTGTTTTCATTGCATCAAACTAATTGAACCACATTCAAATTGTGGTCAACAAATTCCAATCAAAGGTCCACACTGGTGCTGATTTTGAGCCTCTGTCTAACTTTGTGCCACGACAGTTTTTCATACGTAAAACCGGCTCAGCCCTGCATTGCATGAAGCAGATAATGTCACCTGTTTACTTCGAACAAACAACTAACTACTAAGGATGACTTCAAACAGCCACCTTTTCAAAGATGTCAATGGACCACCAGGATCACAGTTTCGAACTGTGGAAACTGTATTTCAATTGCTGGACCATCGCATCACTTGTTGAACATAACCAGCGGTTACCAAAGTTTCAAACTAGCTCAACCTTCAACCAACCCAGGTGAGCCATCTGCACTGCAATGCTCAAAAGTTGCATCCACATCTAAGCACCCCAAAGCCTGGTTCAACACCTTCAAACTGACAAACATTGAAATCAGATACTTTGAAGTGACCCTGCCCCCTGTACCAGATCTTGGGGCCGTAGAGAGTGGTTAAGGCCCTGTTTAATTTTTTCCAAGAAAGACAGCCTTTTGAATACATTTTCCTCCCTGACAAATTATCCATCATGCTTATGTATTTTGGTTGTGCATTTTCTGTCCTCTTTTGCAGGGGTGGGTGTTTGATAGTGTTTTGATAGTTGTAAGATTGATTTGTCAAATTAAAGTAGACACTTTGTCCAACTTTGATTGGTCATTCTTTTATTTGGGAAATGTGTACTGTTGCTGTTTATGTTGCCTCTGGCTCACTTTCACACACCTTCTTAGAGTATAGCCTTCCAATGGCCCACGTTACAGCAAAAGGCAAAGGAGGTACATCTCTTAGCTGTGCCTGTTTTTATGTTGGTGATTTGGATCACTGTTACTTTGTAGAAGCGTGGGAGCTGAGTTGGCAGTTTACCCACTACTCATCCTCTACTATTGATTTTGTAACATGGACAATGTTCAGCATTGTCGTGGGAGACTCATGAATCCACCCACTTTATGACTATGTTCTAAAGAGCGGGTAAGGTTGCAATACTGATGCTGGATGGAAAGAAGAATACTTGACGTGACATCCAGGGTGTACATTTGGAGACCGTCATTGCATTTGTTAACGAGATAGTGAGCACTGGGCAAGATCCTCTGTGGCTTTATGAAAGGTTAAAATTCTGAAAATGAACTAATAGTTGCATTATGCTGTGCTATTTTTTACAATAATTTATACTTGAACATGGCTAAAATGCATTTCATTAGAGAGCTTGCACACATTAAATAGCTTTTCTAGTAATAAGCTTCAACTACACATTTGTTTCTGGCTGGCTAACGCAGTCGTCTGTAACCTTAAATTTTTCTCTCACAATACTTGGCAGCTATGAGCCTCTTGTCTTAACAAAAGCTTGCGTCATAAATGGGAATCCATGTAAAATATAGATTGTGAATTACTTTAAGAAACAAACATATTTCTAAATCACAACAGCCTGTAAAATATTTCTCTAATACATTACAAGCTCCTCAATTTACAGCATAATTACCTAGATCTGTTGGGGTCAGTGGATTCTCGGACCGCAACGTTCAGGATAGCCCCTGACTAGTCAGCTGGCTATATTTCCCTTTCTCCGTCTACCGGATATGAAGACAGGAGAATTCTTATCATGTCCACTCCCTTTTGTGCTTGGATGAAGAAACTGGCCTTTCTGCTCTGAAGTCAACCAGAGGAAAAGAGTGCCTGGAACCAGCCCTCTACTAGTCCATCTGCTCCCTTTGCCAGTGAGTGAGTGAATGACCCAGCCCTCTCTGCTGCAAGATTTTTTCTAAAAACTCATGTGTCATTCAACAAAACCTCTTATTGACAAACCAGCCCATTAAAAAGCATGTGATTTCCTTTGTGCCTTTGACCGAGATTCAAGCAACAGCATTGAATGAAGAATGTTATATTCATCCGGCGCTATTCCCTCTTTCTCTACAAAATGAACAACGGAGCCAGGTTAAATAAATCAACTTGCATCTCAAGCCTGTCACATTTTCATTGCCAAACAAATCTAATTCCACATTTCCTACACTTCCAGTTCCTCTAAATGCTCCAATGTTTTTTCACTCATGAGCAATGGACTAAATTGCATTGAATATTAGTAAGGGAATAGTTTATTGTGTCCGGGGATGTTAGTAGGATTAATATGTCAATTTTTCATTGCATTGAGTCCATAACTGTAGTGTGGTGCGAATGATAAAACCTGTTGTACAGGGTCAAATTCAAATTAGCTAGAATGTGCTTTATGAATTATAATACTGACATCTACTAGGCACAGCTTGAGCCTCACACATGAGTCTCACACCCTTGGGTCTAGTTAAAATTCAAATCTTTGCCAAAATGTGGATGATGAAATGTGGTGCACCCTTGTTGAAAGTCAGAATATGGAAAAACATGTCCCTATTATATTTCCCTACACACTCTTTTTCTGCTGTAACACAATCAAAAAACATGCAATAATCCCGGCTTTAATACACAATCAATATGTGATCTTGGACAAAATATTACCTTGACCTTGACAGTAAAAAAACAACAAGCAATTGGTAATATTCATACACAAACCATTATATATATATTTCTTTGAAAATGTCTTTTTTAATTATTATTAATACTTTATTTTTGGTATTTTAGATTTTTTTGTTTTACCTATCCTCAACCTCTTCTAGTACGAGCTACAAAATGTGAATTTTTACTCATTTCAGGACTTACTTTTCTTCGCTTTTTTACTTTTTTCTTGTCAAATGGCCAAATGAAATGACAGTTTACCCTCCTTTATGCCCACTTCATTTTGAATTTCTTTTTCTATTCTCCTTGGCTCAGAAACCATTTGCAGTGTGGCCACTGATTGCCCCTCTGAGTTGGGACAACTAGTGTTCACACCCCAATTTCTCATTGTGCCTTTCCCACTGTCTGGGTCCCATCTACTTACTTCCACATTGCAACCTATTGGCTGTGTATTTTCACAAGTGTCACATGACAGCATGCCAGTTTTTGGTCTGTAACACGTATCTGCATTTTGTACAGAGCCTGCCATTTCTGTCACTAAGAATATCTGTGGCTCAAAATACTCCTCATGTGACTGACCTTCACCAACCTTTTGGGCAATGTTTCTTATGTCGGGGATATCAACAGTATTTTGATTATCAAGTAAGGATGACCTATCCATTGATCCTAATTCTTCATTTTGTGTTTCATTTTCAAATTGGATATTCTTTTTAAATCTGCTTCTCTGTTCTTTGGGTTTTTCTTGTTAATTTTCCCTTTTTTGCTCTTCATCTTCACACACCTGAATGGTCTGGTTCAACTCCAAATTGAACCACACTCCCTTGTTCATTTTTCCTTTTTTGCTCTTCATCTTCACACACCTGAATGGTCTGGTTCAACTCCAAATTGAACCACACTCCCTTTTTGTGTGTGTTTTAATTCCCTGTCTCACTTTCATTTATTTGTTTTCTTGTTTTAAATCAGCAAGCAATTCAACATTTTTATTCAACAGCAATTCATGGGCATCTGTGTTTAAATCAGGGCAAAGATGATTAGCTAGTTACTTGTTGTCGCTATGTACAGGATCCATCCTATGACCTTCTGCGCCTTCACTTTGCTGTTGCTTTTGAACTGCACATCATTTTCCTATCTGTTCAGACAACAATTTGACTTGGGTCTCTAAGCATTGAAACTGGCCCGTGTCACTGAACCCCTCTCTTAGTGATCTGTGCCAGTAATTATTAAATTCACCCTGATTAGGACTGTTCTGATATCTTTAAGGATATGTATTTCTATTTGCATTAACTATGAATTTGAGTGACACAGGAGGTGGAGAATGTGGAGTGACCATCCTTGGACCATGGTCAGTACGAGGTGGGGACTGATTATATTAGCAAGGTACATAATTCATATTTTGTCTTTCATTTGGTGGGAACTGTTCCCTATGCTGATTTCCATTTTCAATGAATATATCCACATATCTCGGTCTTTCTTGGTGGCCATATACCATTGTGTTCGGGTCAAATCTAATCTGGGCGCCTAGTGTCTGGTATGGGCCATTGTACATTTGATTTGGATTATTTAGACCTGACATAATGGTGAAATCCCCCTCTGGGAGAACTACCAAGGTTACTAGGACTAATGTAAGAAGTTCTGTTGCTGGGATCAATGGATTGGAACATGGGAGTTTGGGCAAATGTCCTCTGTGGAGGCATGCTCCTTTGAGTAGGTGTCATGTTGTTCTTTGCCAGAGATCGGGTTGATTCTAGCAGCATCTTTACATACTTTACCTCCAAAATCGCTGGTGTGGATTCCTTATACTTTGGTTGTGCCTCTTTAACACTAGGTCCCTCCTCTTTCTGACCAAATATCACTTCATACAGTTTGGTCCCCTGTTCCTATTATCCATTCTAGTGTTTTTTCCCTGTCAAATTCGTGAATTAATTGGGTGACAATTTCTTTTTAGTGCCAATAACAGTATGCAGCTTTAAATTCTATGGAGTTAGGGTTAAAGGTCACATCAAAACATGAAAATGCTCTTTTCAAAGTTTTGAAAGAACTGGCGAGGAGACTCATTTTGCTGTTCTGTCATAGTATAAGCAGCGTTCATGGTCTGCCGTAGAGACTGATCACGTGGGGATTGATGTCTAATCTCCTTCTCAGAGTCTGCCCATGACAAATTTCCTGTTCATTGAGACCACACATGATACTAGCTGATGCCACATCTAGAGTGAGTTGAAAGTACCGTCTATATTGTTCCCTAAGAATCTGAAGGGCCTTCAATATATTGTAAACCGCCTCCAAATTGTCTTCCATGCAACAATCCCCTCCCTTTTTGAATGGTTTAATCAAAGTCTTGATAGATTTAAAACTTTCTAAAGGACTACATGGTGCCTTCTTGTATGCATTATTTTGTCGCTCATTCCTGTTCACTTGTGTGCAACAACGTATGTGACTATTTGTAGGTATTTCAGACCCTAACATTGGGTTATAACAAGGTCTGGCCATGTGGCCAGCTGCTGGTACATTTTCTTGGCTAGGGCTGTGATTGAGTTCAGCTCCAGTGAATGTAGTACCCTGTTGCTTTTCCTGAGACTTGAGATTAAATATTTGCTGTTCCAGGTTATTGCACTGTCCATGAAGCTGTTCTGCTTCATGAAAGGGAGCAGAATTCTCATCCCTGACCCTATTGATAATTGCATGCCATTCATTGATCTGTGTCTGACAATTATCAAGTGCTTTAGCTTTTATTTCATGTTCTTCCAGTAATTTAAATATCTCCTGTTCCTTAGCATGGAATTCCTTATCTTTCTCCCTGTTATCTTCTCTAAGGTTTTGAATTTCAGAATTTGTAACATCTTTATCTTGCCTTATACCATCCAATACAGTTATGCACAAAATCTGATCATGCAACTCTTCTCCTCTGTGCGTGCCGGCAGTCAGAATAGTCTAAGGAAACACACCTGCACAATACTTCCTTTATCAAAAATACCTTCAAAAGCCTCTTTTTCCACTTCTCTGCTAATTCTACTTTTGCATGTTGTCAAACTTTCAGATGACCAGTTTGCATCAGCATTACAACTGCACCTTGATGTATTCTGAGAATTCAGAAAATTCAGACTGAATCTGGGACATGGCAGTACTATTATCAATAACACTATAACAGGAGTCAAGATAGCACACAGTACTGCACTGGCTCACAGCTCTAATTCTTTTTTTTTTTAAACTCTTTTTATTAGTGGTCATAGAGATATACAACACAATCACATCATTACCAAGGTACATATGTATCGTACATTATACTTATCCTCAAGGTATCAGAGTTATATAGTGTCATCAACATCCGAAATCAAATCACATAAATACATTCGAAAGGATCCCCTCATATCTTTAGGTCTGCTTGCCGATGGGCGCGTTAGGACAAACTGTCCCTCAGCTTCATTGACATAAGTCAGTTCTTTAAGGAAATGTTTCATACTGGGTGGTCCAGCGCTCTTCCATTGTTGTAAAATAAATTGTTTAGCTACTGCCATGAAACGTTGAACAGTCTCCTGACTTTTTCAGAGCACTTGCCTATATCTCCAAACTGCAGTGTCAATGTCGGGGGATCAGTATAATTTCCTCCAGCATCTCTGCCACCTCCCTCCAGAAACCAGCCACCATCGGACACATCCAGTACATATGGAATGCCCCAGCCTCCCCTGCTTTGCATTTGGGACATTCCCCAGACCCACCCGGAGCAAACTTCGCTATTTTGGCTGGAGTATAGTGTAGTCTATTTATAATTTTAAACTGAATCAAGTGCAGGCCAGCGTTTAGGGATGCTCAATTGGTGAGCGAACAGTATCGCTCCCAGGTTTGGTCATCTAAGGGGGTCTGCAGGTCCCGTTCCCATTTAACTTTAACCAGGTTGGTCGAGGGGGAGTGTGTTTGGACTGCAGTATACAATTTAGAGATCCCCAAGCCGCCCTCGAGTGTCACTAGTTGTACACAAGGATGGGTAGGGGGCTCTTCAGGGAAGGTGGGCCAGTGTTTCTGAAAGGCTGACAGAATATGGTAGTACTGCAGCATCCTAAGCGGACCCCTGCCGAGCGCCCTCGTTATTTCCTCCAGGGTCGCAAACATTCCATCGAATAAACAGGTCACCCAGTTTCATCTCCTCGTTGGGGTCCCATGTTTCGCGGAACCCGTTGTCATGAGTTGGCGGTATACCCGGGTAGTTCCAAAGGGGAATCGCAGGGTTGTAGGGACACTCCACTCCCAGTCTCTTAAATGATATGATATGATATGGCATTTGTAACGCTCCTATACACAAGTGTTTCAAGGCGCGACGAGGCAGGGAGGGGGGAACAGGGGGAAGACAGACAACGATCCTACTAGGCCAGGTGTCATTCGGATCGCGCAAGTGCAGGGGTAGGGGGAAGGGAAGAAGTGCAGGGGGGAGGGGGGGAAGTGCAAGGGGGGGAGGGGGAGTGCAGTACAAGGTAAGTAGAATAAAATAAATAATACATAAATAAATGAGGGCCAGCTGGTGGCAAGTGCAAGGTAAGTGCAGGTAAGTACTGGGAAGGGGGGGGGGCTGGAGGGATACAGAGACAGTCCCGCAGTGCAAGGGTTGCCAGGGAGGCAGTGCAAGTGGAGAGTGGCTGGGCCCAGGGTCGGGGAGAGTGGCCCAGTTGCAGATTCAGTGCAGTTTCAGCGAAGAATTAGCAGGGGAGAGGGAGAGAGAAAGCAGAAGCAAAGAGGAAGGTTTTGAGGTGCTTCCTGAACCGGAGATGGTTCTCCTCAAGTTTCAGGGAGGCAGGAAGGCTGTTCCAGAGGGAGGCCCCTGCTGCGGAGAGAGATCTACCCCCAGCACGTTGCTTCGAGAAGCGGCTGACCCTGAGGGAGTTGGAGACGGATGAGCGAAGGGATCGGGAAGGAAGATATTTAGGAAGAGAGAGTTGAAGGTATTTAGGCCCCAGGCCCCAGAAGGCCTTGTGGACAATGCAGAGGGTTTTGAACTTTATCCTCGCGGCCACTGGGAGCCAGTGTAGAGATTTCAGTCCTGGAGAGATACGGTCCCTGGGCTTGAGGCCAAGGACAAGTCTCGCAGTTCTGTTCTGGATGAGTTGCAGAGGGCGGATAGTGGAGGCAGGCAGATTAAGATAGAGGCTGTTACAGTAGTCCAGCTTCGAGAGAACCAGGGCTCGGGAGACAGTGAGCTTCTGGGGGAAGGAGAGGAAGGGAAGAATACCTCTGAGGAGGTGCAGCTGGTAGTGTGACTTCTTAGAGACATCGGATATATGCGGAGAGAAGGAGAGTGTGGAGTCGAAGATAACCCTGAGGTTTTTTGCCTTGCCGGTAGGAACAGGAAGAGGGCCAAGAGAGGCCGGCCAGAGAGCTGCAGGGAAGGAGGGGGTGGGAGTGCCGATGAGTAGAATCTCAGTCTTACTGGCATTAAGGCAGAGGTCATTGGCGGCACACCATTCCTGGATAGCAGACAGACAGTCAGAGATGAGGGAAGGAGAGGAGGAGGCAGAGGGTAGCCTGAAAATGAGCTGGGTATCGTCCGCATAGCACTGAAAGTTGGGGCAGAGAGCGGCGATGCGGTGGGCAAGGAGTGCCAGATACTGGTTGAACAGCCAGGGGGAAAGATTAGATCCCTGGGGGACACCACAGGTTGAGAAAAAGATGTCAGAGAGGAAGGACCCCAGTTGGACCTGGGAGGGTCGATTGGAGAGGAAAGAGGTCAGCCACGCCAGAGCCTGATCAGTGATACCCAGATTATCACGGAGACGGTTGAGCAGGATGGCATGGTTGACAGTGTCAAAGGCAGAGGAGAGATCGAGCAGGATGAGAACACACGGAGTGTTGGAGTCGAGATTCAAGAGCAGGTCCTCACGGATGTTCAGGAGAGCAGTTTCCGTGCTTCTGGCAGCTCTGAAGCCAGATTGATGGTCATGAAGACTTCCAACAGATTCAGCATGGAGGTTAAGCTGGGAGATGGCCAGTTTCTCCAGGAGCTTGCCCAGGAAGGGAGTGATGGAGATTGGGCGATAGTTAGCTGGGCAGGAGGGGTCAGAAGAGGGTTTCTTAAGAAGAGGGTGCACAAGGGAGTGCTTATGGGGGGATGGGAAGACTCCAGAGGCGAAGGAGTGGTTGCAAAAGTCAGCCAGGGCCGGAGCCAGGGAGTCGATGTGGTCCTTGATAGTTTTGGAGGAACAGGGGTGAACCTGTTTAGACAAGACTTTAATAGATCGGACTTGTCTGGAAACCTCGTCAGCAGAAAAAAGGGGAAAGGCAGAGAAGGAGGGAGGAGGGGTGGCTGCAGAAGGGCCAGAGGAAGAGGCGGGAAGGGAGGGAGGGAGGTGATAGGAGGAGAGTGAGGACAAGATGTCCTGAGTTTTAGAGATAAAGTGAGAGGCCAGTGCAGTGCAGAGGGCCTGGGAGGGGACAGGAGAGGTAGAGACAGCAGCAGGGTTGGCAAGCTCCTTGCAGATTTTAAAGAGTTCGGCCGAGTTGTTAGATGCCACAGAGATGCAGGCTTGGATAAGGGCTCTCTTCTTGGTGAGAACGGAGAGACGGTATTGCCTTTGGAGCAAGCGGCAGGCCAGTTTGTCAGAGGATGAACATGAGGCACGCCATTTCCTCTCTGCTACCCTGCACTTGCGTTTAAGGGTGATGAGATCCGAGTCATACCAGGAGTTACATTTGGCTTTGGGCTTCAGGCGGACTCCCATGACAGGGGCAAGGATATCAAGAGTATCAGATATAGCAGAGTGGAGCATGGAGAGGGCTGTGTCAGGGTGGGAGTCAGCCGAAGGGGGAGGAGGGGGCGAGAAGGTGGTAGCGAAAGCCTCAACTGACACGTGCTTCATGGGTCGGAAGACCGAGAAGGTGGGTGGCAGTGATGAGGGTGGCAATGACTGTGGGGTAGGGAGGGTGAGGTGGGAGGATAGCAGAAAGTGATCATTCCAGGAGAGAGGAGTTGAGAGAGGGACGGAGAGGGGAAGGTCGGAAGAGATCAGAGCATCAAGAGTGTGCCCTGCAGAATGCGTAGGTCCAGACGGGAGAATAGAGAGTGAGAGAGAGTCGCAGAGGTCACAAACGAGTCCCGTGGGGGGACAGGAGGCATCCAAGTGGATGTTGAAGTCACCAAGAAGGAGGAGTTGAGTGGTTGAGGACAGGAGTGAGGAGGAGAGGTCAGCCCACTCAGAGAGGAAGGAGGAGATTAGACCAGGTGGTCGATAGATAGTGGCCACGGTAAGGGAATGGCTAGGAGAGAGAGAGAGGCGGCAGACAAGGCATTCGAAAGAGGAGTAGGTCTGCGTAGGAGTGACAGTGGCAGGAATCCACTCAGGGAAGATAAGGGCTACACCCCCCCCTAAACGGTTGGGTCTGGGCACAGATAGGATCTTGCAACCGTCAGGTAGGAGTGTATCAAAGCTGGTGACAGAGCTGGCTGTGAACCATGTCTCAGTGAGACCGAGGACATCAAGGTCCAGTTCCTCAAGAAGGTGACAGATATCAGAAGAATGCTTGATGGCAGAGCGAGAGTTAAGAGTGGCAATGTGGAGAAGGTTGTCATCCTTGAAGGACTTCCGGTGAGGGGTACAGATCAGAGGTACGCCCTGCGGATGTGTAGAAGAGGGAGGTGAAGAAGGAGCACGAGAGGGGGCAGGGAGGGAGGGTAGAGGCAAGGTAGCCGAGGACAGAGGAGGGGGGACAGCAGGAGAGGAAAAGAAGTTGATGAGGTGTGGGAAGCGTCTATCAAAGAGGTGAAGGTTGGCCTGAGGACCTTGGACCAAGACGGTCCCATTAGCGTAGACATTAATGATGGCCTTAGAGGAGTGGAAGGAGGCCAAGAGGACATCCGAACAGGTGCCACCATTAATGGGAGAAGAGGAGAAAGGAGAGAGCACAGAGACCATATGAAGGGTCCATAGGTCGGGCGAAGGCACGAAAAAGAGGATGTCAGTAAGAGTTTCCTTGGAGCAGGCACTAGTGTAGGTGTCAGCGATAGGGAGGCCTAGGTTGGAGACCAGGATGTCCTTTTTAAACTTTTTCCTACCAGATTTAGTGAGGAGAGCAGGATAGTCAATAGAGAAGCAGTTAGAGAAGATAGGCGAGATAGAGAGCACCATGGAGTAGGAGGGAGTGGGGGGGGGAGACAGACAAAACAAGAATACGCAGGCAGGAAGTGAGCAGCAAGGCCAAGTTTACCACATTGCAGAACAGTGAGTGTGTATTAAGTACAGAGGCCATCTAAGTTTGACAATCCTGCGAGGGGGGAAAAAAGTCCCTAGTTTACCACATTACAGAACAGTGAGTGCGTATTTAAATACAGAGGCCACCTAAGTTTGACAATCCTGCGAGGGGGGAAAAAAGTCCCTAGTTTACCACATTACAGAACAGTGAGTGCGTATTTAAGTACAGAGGCCACCTAAGTTTGACAATCCTGCGAGGGGGGGAAAAAGTCCCTAGTATACCACAAATGTGAGACACGGTGGGTGAAGACACAATGAGAACGAAGTGATCAGAAAGGATGGGGTGGGCTGGGGGAAGGTGGAGATAGAAGTACAGGCGCCTGGCATCTCCTGCGGACACCTGCAGACACACAGGGAGCCACGACTTTAGGAGTCGCCCTTGGCCTGGGGCCCTTAGCCGCAGAGGGCTGCCCAGGAGGGGGGTGGATATAGGCAGAAAGAGAGGAAGGGGAGGGGAGGGGGGGTGTGGGCGGGCAGGGAGGCAGGAAGGGAGAGGAGGACCAGCAAGTGGGAGGGGGGAGCGGGAACAGGCACACGAACAACGCGCTCAGAGCGCGAGAAACAATTAATCCTCTAATGAGGAAAAGACACTCACGGAGGCCCGCAGGGGCCAGGCAGGGCTTCCTTAGCCTGAAGATTCCTCCGGGCTAACGGCGACCGCTCTCCCACGCTCAGCTGAAAAAAGAAGCGAGCGGGGGGAGCCGCCGTCGAGTAGGCCAGAAGGGACCCAGGCACACAGCCAAATAGAGGGGCGGGTGGGCGGGCAGGGAAGCGGGAAGGGAGAGGAGGACCAGGAAGTGGGAGGGGGGAGCAGGAACAGGCACACCAATAATTATTGCTTTCCACGCATCCACCGTGCAGCTCACCGGGTTAAATTCACATGTGTCTCTATACCGTTTATCAAATATCACGGATTGTGTGTTAGTGGGTTGTGTGGTGAGTTCTTCTATCGCCATGTGTGGGGATCCACTGGAGTTATCATACCAATAGCTCGAAAATTGGGCTTGGGCAGCGTAATAGTATAGTTTGAAATCGGGTGCCGTTAGGCCTCCGGTAGAATACAGCTCAATCAGTTTGTCCCATCCTATCCTAGGGGTTTTACCATTCCACAGAAAAGTCGTGGCTATTGATCTAAGCTTATTGAAAAAGGGCCGGCCTGGCCATATGGGGATGTTAACAAAAAAATACAGCAGTTTGGGCAAGACTATCATTTTGAGGACCATAACTCTCCCATGTAGTGAGAGTGGGAGGCGGTCCCACATCAGTAATTTAGTGCTCAGGGCTTGTAGAGCACTCTCATGATTGTCCGAGTATAGAGTTTGTTTATCCTTGGAGACCACTATTCCAAAGTATCTAATGGATTGCGCAGCCCATTTGAGTCCGCACGTATAGGCGGGCATGTAGTTGCCAGTGTGAGAGGGAATATCTCAGACTCTCACAGCTCTAATTCTGACAATGAGTGCACAATATGGTTATGCTTCATGATGCAAGGCCACACCCACTATTTATTTTAGTACTCCCAGTCCAACGCACCAAGATGTCAGAGATTCTTTTGGTTATAGGTTTGTTATCTTGTGGTATTTTTGTGGTATATTGATATTTTTGTGGTATGGTGGTAAGCCTAACTTCAGAACATTGCCTAATAATTATTTTACCAGGGTCACTAATGGTAAGCAAGTACTGGACTTAGTAAACTCTTATCTGCTTGAAGTATCATATGTACAATACCACAGTATGCCCTTTTCGCTGTGTTTCAAGATACGTTTATCATTTAACATCACAAAATAGTTGTATTCACAAAAACACATAGCACTTCTGAAAAACGCAACTCACAATACTCAATTTACCTTATATTTTACCATATGTGGTAATGTGAATTACCGCCTGCAGTAAGATGAGTTTACCACCTGTTTGACCTCAGTCTATGTGCTAACACAATAATTCAAACACATAAGGAGAACAGTGCATCTAACTTGTTGTTGTTTTCTTTTATTGCTTCATGAAAAGTAAAGATTCAGAAAATTAACAAACAGTTGCATTATGCTGTGCTATTTTTACAACAATTTATACTTGAACATGGATAAAATGTGTTTCATTAGAGAGCTTGCACACATTAAACAGCTTCTCCAGTAATAAGCTTCAACTACACATTTGTTGCTGGGTGGCTAAAGCACAGTCATCTGTAACCTTAAATGTTTTTCTCACAGTTCTTGGCAGCTATGAGCCTCTTGTCTTAACAAAAGCTTGCTTTATAAATGTGAATCCACATAAAAAATAGATTTTGAATTACTTTAAGAAAACAAACATATTTCTATCTCACAACAGCCTGTAAAATATTTCTCTCATTCATTACATGCGCCTCAATTTACTGCATAATTACCTAGATCTGTGGATTCTCGGACTGCAAAGGTCAGGATAGCCCTTCACTAGTCAGCTGGCAAAATTTCCCTTTTTCCGTCTACTGGATAGGTGGACAGGAAAATTCTTATCACATCCACTCCCTTTTCACCTAGAATGAATAAGCCAGCCTTTTTTCTCCTGAAGTCAACCAGAGGAAAAGAGCGCCTGGAACCAGCCCTCTACCAGTCTGTCTGCTCATTTGCCAGTGAGTAAGTGAATGACACAGCCCCCTCTCTGCAAGCCTTTTTCTAAAAACTCATGTGTCATTCAAAGAAACCTCTTCTTGACAAACCAGCCCATTAAAAAGCATATGATTTCCCTTTGTGCCTTCAACCGAGATTCAAGCTGCAGCGCTGAAGAAAGAATGTTACATTCATCCGGCACTATTTCCTCTTTCTCTACAAAATCAACAATGGAGCCAGTTTAAATAAATCAACTTGCATCTCAACCCTGTCACGCTTTCACTGCCAAATAAATATAATTCCACATTTCCTACCCTTCCAGTTCTTGTCAATGCACCAACGTGTTTGCACTCATAAGCAATGGACTATATTGCATTGAATATTAGTAAGGAAATAGATTATTCGGTCCGGGGATGTTAGTAGGATTAATATGTTAATGTTTCATTGCATTTAGTCCATAACTGTGGTGTGGTGTAAATGATAAAACCTGCTGTGCAGGGTCAAATTCAGGGTCAAATTCAAATTAGCTGTACTTTATGCTTTATAATACTAACATCTACTAGGACCAGCTTGAGCCTCACACAAGAGTCTCACACCCTTGGCCCTAGTTAAAATTCAAACATTTTGCCACAATGTGGGTGATGAAATGTGGAGCTACCCTTGTCGAAATTCCAAATAGGGAAAATCATTTCCCTATTACATTTTGCTACAGGGACATTCCACACTCAGCAGAGAGATTATAGTCTGTGAGAGAGCAGATGAGATTTGTCTCTGAAAACTCTCTGTGCGAAAGCTTGAGGACTTTATTGGCCAGCTAAGCCACATGAGAGATCCTTAGAAGTTACAAGGGTGGTGTGCACCCTGTGACTGAGCCTGAGTACTTTAGTGGATGTTGTGCCAAGTGAGAGATCACAAGAATCGTAGTTCATGGCTGCAAGTGGTCGGGGAGCCTGAAAAAATTAAGGGTTAGCTGCACACTGTGGTAGAGCCCGAGAACAGTTGACAAATGATAATTGTGTTCATGACAATAGTAATGTTCACATTTATTTATGGCACAATAGACAATGGCTTGCGTAAGTCATCGACTTTTCAGGACATTGGGTCTCATTACGGGTCCGGCGGTAACCCTGCCGTTGCACTCATTCAATTACCCTTTGAGAATGGCATCTCTCAGCACTTAGCCAGTTTCTGACGAACTGGGTGCCTCTGAATCCCCCCACCCCAAACTTGTCCTCCTCCCCCTCTCCCTCTCCTGCACTGCCTGGGCACTTGCATGATCTAAACGTACCATGCCTCAAAGATCATCTATCTTTCCTCTTTGCCTACACTCCTCTACACTCCTGCATGGTAGCGCCTCTATGCTCTTGGAAAAACCGTAGAATCGTCGTCAGACCTATTTGTCGTAATCTCCATTGTTAAATGCATCTATGCACTTACTTTGCCTGGGCAGACCGGTAATCGTTCAAAAACTCGAGGGATCTGAATGACTGTTGTTTTTTCTCCCCCTGTTCACTCCTACCTTGAGCGCCTTGAAACACTGTCTTGTGTATAGGCACTATAAAAATAAACATTAAAAATACGAATATCTGTAAAATATTACCGGTATCTGAGTTCCCGTTGCCACAGGGCTATTACAAATCTTGCGGGCGGGAAGTTAGGTGCTGGTCATTTTCTCAATCCCCATTTCCATAGAGTCCCATAGGACACTATGGGAGAGGGGAAACGGAAGCACCGGCTGGTGCTGGTGCTTCCGTGACGGCTTTGCCTACCGTGACCGCCAGTGCCCTGCAGGGTCACACCTGTCGGGCACAGCAACTGCGGCAGGCAAACCCGTAGTGTAAGGTTCAATGAAAGTTCCTTATAGGGAGGTCATTTGGAGGTCACTAGGAGTCGCAGCTGAGACCCCTGCTTTCTCCCTTGCTATGCCTGCTGTCTCCCTTCCTACCCCTGACCAAAAAAAAATAATGTTTTTTGTTGATTTTTAAAGAACTGGCTGCAACCAATATTCATTGGTTATTTGTCATCGTCCATTGGGCAGGGGAACATGGTACCATCCCATTTGGTGGTCACTCACAAAATGATCTTGGTACTATGGGCATGCACACACTAATATTAACACTACATATGGTGATGAAATGTATATCATATTATAGTGATATTGTAACCATATTTATTCTTAGTGTACGGAGGAACAATACTATGTGACGCCACTGCCCGTTTTATCAAAGGGTGAAACGTTGTGTGCCATCATTTCCCGTGATGTCACTTGGGGTGGGATCAAATTACATGACTTCATGTGATGTCATCAGATGTCAAGGGTGATCTGATGTCACTTCCGCTATCTTGGCGTTTTGATGAAATGACGTCTCTCGTACATTACTAGCCGTACCAAATCAGCATTACCTGTTGAGGCACTGGCCCTCATCATGTTGCTCAGGTTCATCTCAAGCAGGAACACCAGAGAGAGAACCTCACTCAGTAAGGCATCAAGATGGGTAACCTGGTTGTTATCCTCCTTTAGAGATCTGAGTGCAGCGTAGACATTAGAAAGAATACAGCATGAAACAGTTCCCCATCTAGAGCACTGCTCTGAGCATTGCACTGCTCTTTTAACCTTTCGAACATGGGCAACACAGAGTTCCAAGATGTGGCAAGTGAGGTATGCAGCTTTTGCAGTGGAAACATGTGGCACAAAATGCAGTTGATGCAGTGCATTTTTGTCATGGTAAAGGCGAGCTGAAATGGGAGGTGGTTTTCTCGGCTACAGTGGTCGTTTCTTTCAAAGTCTCACAATTGCTGATACAATGTGTGCGATAAGGAGGAGGAGATGTGCAAAACTGAAGATATGCATTGACTTTGTAAAAAAAAAAGTGTGGTGAGCCCAGAGTTTTGAGTGAAGATGACATCATCGGGGACTTGTACAATTGCAACTACAGTCCCCTTTACACTGTTCACGGTTCAGACTTACATGTCCTACAAAGGTTCGCATAACACACAAAATGAATGTGTAAACAAACCACATACGTCTCTTGTAAACATTTCCTCTTCCATGTGAGAGGTTCTGTTCTGTACAAAATTGTACTATTTATATTATTTTAGCTAAACGACACATATCATAAATATAAATAAGACAAAACAAAATTAGGAGTGTCCGAGACATCACGCAGCCGCCTTTTAGAAATCAGGTTCCAAAACAAGCCTATTGGCTATCAAGTCAATTAATGTTTATTGGTTGCCAACTTGCATGAGTTTCATTTTCATGAAACCATGTTTTATAAGCTAAGTGCTTTGTTATTAGCGTCCCCCTGATTGCTTGGGTGGTAATGACAATAATGCATTCAGTGGTGCATTGCACCTGGCATTAATGTCTGGGCACATTTGTAAAACGTCCTTCCTTTCACTAGAGCCTATTAGCTCAGATCTCAGGCTGTAAACACATGGTGAAGTCAACCACTGAAGGCAGAATTGCCTAATTATAACTTTACAATAGTGGGCCTGTGTGAACAATGTGTCAGAAAGGGGCTTTGGCCGCTGTTAAAAGCACTGCTGCTGCATTCCTCCCCTTTGTCCGTGTGAATGCTCAGTGCCCCCCTTAACTAAAACTCCACCGTGAAAATGCACATTTCAAGGTCCCAAACACCTTACTCAATTGTGTTATCTATTGTTAACCTTTATTTTGGAATGTTTCATATCATCATGATTTTACTGCTCGGTGGGTTGTATTAAGTGTTAAAAGGTATACCAAACTTCATTGAACACATTTCTTTTTTTTTGGTTTAATAGATTTTCATTAAAATTATTAGAAGATTAAACCATGTGATAACATCAGCAGAAGGTCAATATAACAATACAACCAAAAGGAGATAACATGAAGGAATAACCAGATTGTAACATTGTAAGGAGACCTAATAACGGTACGCATAAACTATAGTAAAATAAGAGGTATTGGAAAGGATAAAAGCAATCAATTGCATATATATGATGTAGTACATTGCCATTTGTAAGAAATCTGCCGTAGTCAAAATACAAAAATAGACTGACGATGTAGACGAAAGACAAAAGACAAACACAACACAATAAGGATGGAGGGAGCATCTAAGCAAATCTGATAAAGATACCCAAGTGCATAGCCCACGAATAATCATAAGGGAAAGAAAATAACTGTGGACATGCATTTATGAGCCATGAGCAGACATATTATCAAAGGACAAATACCTTATTAAAATGAGCCCATTTGGCATTGTACTAAGGAATAACATTAAGCTATGTAACCATAACGTGTTCATTTCTTTGTACATGACAGATATTGTTCCACCAGCTTCTAATAGGGATGCTTTGAAAATATTTCCAGTTGGCATTGATAAGCTTATTAGTAATGGCAATAAAGAGATCAAAGAGAACTGAAGAAACATCAAACATAGTATTGTTCATTGCAATACTACCCAGCAAAATGTTAATAAGAGATAAGCGGAGATTCATTGTTAAAATACTCTTTAGAAAACCCCCGACATCTTGCCAAAACTTATACACACATTTACAGTCATAAAACATAGGCTTATACGAGCCCAGGGTATTACCACAGGACCAACAGTTCCCATCCAAACTGAACCTAGTTTTAAGCAGCTTAATGGGGGTTAGAAAAGCTCTAGGCATAAAAAATATGTTTTGAAAATTATTCACAGACATAGAGGTACCTCTAACCTTCAGCCACAATTTGTTCCAAGTGTTTTCTTGAAACGGTATACCATAGTCATTCTCCCATTAAGATTGGATAACCCATTTGGTATTAGGAGATTTGATTGCAGAATAAAAATGTATACATTTTCGCCGCTCTTACATTGGTAGCTGTAGCCAAAGTTTGAAGTCTTGTGGCATCGGAGATACGTTTATCATTAGTACAGTGATCTAGCCTGTCCAGGCATTCATTTATTAGCGTGTTATACAAATTGTAGTCAGTTAACGCCAAGGAGAAGACATGCCAAAGATCATGAAATTATCTGAAACTGGTTCCTAGAAAAATGTGATTAAAAAAACCTTAGACCTTTATTTAGCTAGCACTTCCCATACAGAACTTTGCCGTTGGCAGTGAAAAATTTGGTATACCTCATGTAAGGTGAACATCTTTGAGAAAGAGAAATATTAGTGGGAAAAAAGGAAGGTTCACATAGCATGAGTGGAGTCCTTAATGGAACCAAGAAATCTAGAGAAGCACGGGCCAAATATATAAAAAAGGTGAACAAAGTTAATTGGAGATACCAGCTGCTTTTCAAGACCAAACCAAGAGGGGACATCAGCAACTGGGGGAGAGGGCAAACAAGATACATGTTTGTTTGAGTAAAAATGTGTTATGGTGTGACTTAAATTTAGGGAACCAGGCCCCACCACTGTGATAGGGGGCTTGAAGCTCACTCATAGCAATTATTTTATTTTTGTCCTTCCTCAAAAGAAATAGAGTAGAAAAGAATTAATAGATTTAAATAATGTGAACGGGAGAGGACCAGAGAGCATTTGCAAATAATGGAGAACATTAGTCGATAACATAATTTTGATTGCATCTAAGCAGCCCCACCAAGACAGGTAAAGAGGTGACGACATAGATGCTTATCAAGAAAGGCAGCAGTATTGAATTTAATGGTGCTACTGACAGCGGAGGGAAAGTGAAGACCTAAATACTTAATGGAACTATCACCCCACTCAAAATACAAAATTGTCCATTTCATGCTTAAGACAAAATGAGTTATGAGGCTATATTTTTGATTTATACTTGTTAAACTTGTACCCAGATGAGAAGACATCCAATGCTGATTTTAGATTAGAGAGTTGGTCTTTGGGATTTTTTAAGAGAATAAGGATATGATCCGCACAGGTGGCTATCTTTCCCTCATGTTTGCAACAGCGAATACCAGGGCTATGAAAATCACATCTGATATGTTCCAATAGGGGTGCCAAAGATAGTACATAAAGGATAGGGGACAAGAGACAGCCCTGCCTAGTGCCTCGTTTAATGGTGAAAAAAACTGAGGACTGACCATTTATGAAAATAGAGAATTTGTGGTCAGAATAAAGAAGTTTGACCAATGATATAAAACCATCACCACACCCATATGAGATAGCTAAGTAGCCACGTTAGTGCTGGTGCTTATTTGAAAGTCGGAATCAGTTTAATAGTTGTTTTAGTTGTGACTCTTAAAACATGTAACATCTAGATTTGATTTTAGCTTGTGCGCCGAATTATGTATTTTTAGAAATTATATTTTAAAACTTACCTGACTCACTCCTACTCGCTTGCCTTGCTAGTGTAACGAAGTTGATGTGGGCAAGATTTGAATTTTGAAGACTCTGTATTTTGGCACACCCGAGATACGAGACAGGAGTGAACTACAGCCCCCAGAAGGACTGTAGTCCTCCTGCAGTACTTGTTTCATTCACAGGCGCAAATGCGCCGGCGCAAACAAGAACAGTGAGTCTGTGCGGGTCCGTGCGCGTTTGTGCAGCTCTCCAGTCCACTCTCTCACAAAACGGTTGTAAGGGGTAGGTACAGCACTTTTTCCCTGCCATCATACTATATGGGGGATACCATGGTACAGTCTAAGGGAATCTCCAGCAAAGTAGAAAATGTTTGCCCTACTCTTAATGAAATACAGAATAAACATAACCAAAACAGCATTGTTAATACTATGAGAAATGACAGTGTACATACCAAATTAACCATTACCCTGTTAAATACTCGCTCATCGGTTAAACATTGTACGGAACTGCATTATTATATCCAAGAGCATAAGCCAGATATCATGTGGTTTATGGAGACATGGCTCACGGTAGCACATGGACCGACCATAGAACAGGCAACCCCTTCTAGCTACGTGTTCTTAGGGAAGCATAGAGAGAATAATATTGGGGGGGGAGTGGCCATAATCTGCAAAAAGCAGTTGGGCTTTTATGAGGCCAAAATAGAGTGCACTGGATGTGACATTATCCATGTGAAACTGACCTCAAACCTTAACTATAGTCTGAATTTGGTCTTACTCTACCACCCACCAGGAGAAGTATGTGATTTTAACGATGATTTAGTCAAGTTGATAGCACCTATGTTGACTACGAATTCAGGGCTGGTTATATTGGGCGATTTTAACTTATGGAAAAATGACAAGGCAGACAAGAAAGCACTTCTCTTGGAAACAATGATGAAATCTCATCATATGACCCATTATAATACTGAACCCACGCACAACAAGGGACACATTTTAGATTGGGTCTGTGGGGGAAACGTCCAATTTGGGCCTATCGCCTCCACTCCTTGTATCTGGTCGGATCACTACTTTCTGACTTGTTGCCTTGGGCTTCCTGTAAAATCTGTAAGAGTGCATGCTAAGGCACACATGGTTAAATTACGGAATTTCAAGAATATCACTTTAGATATTTTAACGACCAGTGTGGAATCACTCATAAACAAAACAGATGACTCTGATGATCCTGAGAGACTTATAAAAGTCTACTATGATGTCATGTTAGAAATGTTAGATAAATATGCACCCATGAAAGATACAACAGTTAAAGACCTGCCCAATCGTCATAAGTGGTTCTCCTCTGCACTAGCTGAACTTAAAACCAGCAAAAGACAGGCTGTGCACACTTGGCATAAAAACAAAACAAATAATAATTTTCTGGCCTGGAAACTTATCGAAAAGCGTTACAAGATGATGACCATAGAGGCCAAGAAATCATTTTATGACGCTCAAATAAACCAAGCTGGAGATAAAACAAAGGAATTTTTCCGCCTCTTCAGGACATGGGAGAAACCCATTGTCTGTAACCCCTCCATTAAACCCACTACAGATGACTGTAGTAGAGTTCAGAGGGCTTTCGCAGACAAACTATTGACGGCACAAATGAAAATTGAGCAGGAAATATTAATTTCTCCCTTGTCAAATCCTTTGCCAATAACTGAAATATCCAAAACAGGTAACCCCATCAACTCCCCAGGTAATTTTAACTTTATTGAACCGAATTTAGCCGAAATGTTGGTGTTACTGAAAGATATGCATCCTACAAACTGTCCAAGGGAAATTTTCCCCTCAAAACATATATTGGAACATCGAGAACTGTTTATTCCTTTTCACTGTCGGTTTGTTAGATCTTCTTTTCGTACAGGTTCTATCCCTTACTCTATTAAAAATGTGGCTGTTACCCCCTTGTTAAAAAAAGCAGGTTTAGATCCGTTGGAGGCGGCTAACCTAAGACCCATCACAAATACGTTATTCTTTCTTAAACTCATTGATAAGGCAGCAACTACACAGCTACAAACCCACGTATTCAATTCTGGCATACTGCATGTGAAGCAATCAGGTTTCCGAAGCTTTCATGGAACGGAGACCGCATTACTGGACCTCCAAACACATATGCTTGGTAAACTGGAACACAGCAAGTCGGGGCTGCTGATGCTATTAGATCTATCTGCAGCCTTCGACTTGCTGGATCATAAAATGTTGCTTAATAGGATGGCCTCGGTAGGTGGACTCTCCAAAAATGCCATCTCCTGGCTTAGATCTTTCCTGGAGGGTCGTCAGTTGCGTGTCCATTGGGGTGACTGTGCCTCCAAGCCACAGATTATGACATGTGGAGCTCCCCAGGGGGCATGCCTTTCCCCCTGCCTGTTCAATATTTATATTCTTCCCTTATGTGTTGAGTTGGAATCTCTAGGGATCTTTTTGTGTAACTATGCAGATGACTTCCAGCTAGTATTGAACATAATTGGGAATTACGAGGCTGACCAATAAACGGTAGCCGAAGCATATGACGTCATAAAGCAATGGATGTCAACAAACTGGCTTTGCCTAAACGCTGCTAAAACCGAGCTGATGCTCTTCGGCTCCCAGCATGCCCAATCTAAACTAAGCCAAGACTACAATTGTTTTACGATAGAAGGTACTCAATTAAAATCGTGAAGAAAGTCAAGACTCTGGGTACCTATATGGAGGAAAGTCTTGATAGCGAGGCACATGTTACAGCCATTTCTACCAACACTAACTACCATCTAAAGGTACTTAGACAAGTAGCCCCGCTAATATCGGTAGAAAACCGTATAAAACTTGTAAGAGCAGTAATATTGCCACGTGTGGATTATTGCAACACACTGTTGGGAGGAGCCAATAAGGCTGATATCCAACAACTGCATAAGACACAAAATGCAGCCGTGAGAATTATTTTTCAGATGAAAAGTTCGAAATCCACTAGTGCTGCAAGAAGAAAACTTCATTGGCTCCCAGTGGCAGCCCATATCCAATTTAAAATGCTCACCACATGCAAAACGCTCCTTTATATTTGAAGGAGAAGATTAGTATTTATCAACCAACGAGAAGTTTGTGATCCTCGGTTGGCTCTTTGTTAGTTCTGCCCCGGATAAAAAGATCTCGTGGCTTGGGGCAGGCCTTCCATGTCCGAGGTGCCCAAGCCTGGAATTCTCTTCCATTTTAGATGCGCAAGATAGAAAACCATCTTGCCTTCCGTAAACAGTTGAAGACAATCCTGTTTAAATAGAATAACTCCAGCTCAGCTTCCATCCTACTCCTATCTTTCGGCGCCTGGATGCCTGTGGGCTTTGGCGCGTTATAAGCGCAATTAACATAACATAACATAACCCATGCTACTGCAAACTATGAAAAAGGTAATCCCAATTGACCCGCTCAAAGGCCTTCTTGGCATCACAGGCAATTGCTGCATAGCCTAGTCTATCTTTTTTATATTTACAAAACTAGTTGTATAATATCCAGTAGAAGTCTTGCATTTGCTGAGCTATTCCTACCCTTTAAATAACCCACTTGATCACATTTAATTCATCTAGGGAGAAATAATGTATTCCTATTAATGAGTACCTTAGTGAAAAAAGTACATTCCAAAATAATGAACACATTGGTCTGTAATTCTTGGAAAGATCCAGATCTGTTTGTGTTTTTGGAAAAAGAATTAGCAATGCCTCAGCAAATGTTCTGGATGAAAAACCTCTAGAGGCAAAATAGGAAAATAGCGTCTAAACTTTAGGGGATAAAGTATTGGAGAAATGACTAAGGAATTCAATAGATAAGCCGTCTGTTCCAGGAGCTTTCCCTCTTTTTAAGTCCTTAATTGCTTGACTTATTTCTTGAGTAATGATAACATCTCCTAGGCCATAGACATCAACATTGGGATAGTAATGTTTACGTATATTCTTAAAGAAAGAATCCAGAGTTGCGACTGGGACCACCATGTCAGGAGAGTATAAGTCACATTTAAATTGCTTAAAGACCCCCAAAATCCCAGAGCACAGAACATTTTGTAGACATATCTCAGAAGGGGAACCATAATACTGTTTTTCAGCAATAGTAAGTTGGAGATACAAGACTTTTTTAGATAGTTTTTTCCTTCTACTGACATACACAATGATGTAGCCTCGCAAGTCAGTTTTCAAAGCATCCCAATTTGTGACCATGGAGGGAGCACAATCAAGGTTGTCATGAAAAATGTTCTGTTGTAGGGTGAGAAAGGGTTGAACATATTCCCGGTCTTGGAGTAAGTTGTTATTGAAGCTCCATCTAGCAGACTTTGGGCCTCATTACGACCTTGGCGGTAGCCATGCCGCTATTGGTGGCATGGCTCCTGCCAAAATCGCGTCCGAATCCTCAGAATGACGAATTACTGGGCCATTCCGAGTTCGGAAGGCCCGGTAATTCCTCCCTCCAAGGACCCGGACCCGGTCCTTCCACATTCCCATTTCAGCCCCCATAGGGCTGAATGGGAATGGGAGAGGGAGCAAACAACGGGCCATTACGAGTTGGCCCGTTGTTTGCTCCCTCTTCCCCTCGCGGGACCCGCTAAGCACGCCTGGTTTGACCAGGCGTTGCTTCCTGGGTCACGCTAGGGGACCTCGTAATGAGGCGGTACGGGGTAAACGGCACCGGCACCTTTTACGGCGCCGTTTAGCCCGTACCGCCAGGGTCGTAATGAGGCCCTTTCATTTAATATCTGAAAGATCAAAGGAAGTTAAGACAGCGGCATGCTCTGAGATAATGTTCAGAATTGTAGAGTCAGTAATAGTACCAGAAAGGGACTTAGTATACAGTAATTAAAATTATTATATAATACTGGTTCACTTATAACTCGCTAATACCAACGAGTGGTTTCTAAATGCGGGATCAGGATTTGAACCAGTGTTGCACTGCATTGTCTTGCTTCCAACGCATTGCCTCTGAGCTATCCTTCCTCCCCCAGCAAAAACATTATCCAAACGAGATAGTGTGTCGTGGGGGAGAGAGTGAAACGTGAACTCAAAATCCACAGGATGAGAAAGCCTACATGTGTCCACTAATCTAACCTCGGAAAATGCAACCAAGAAATCACTTGTGGGATCTGGAGCATTTAAACATACATTTAGACTTTCTGTCCATGAAGGGATCAATAACACTATTAACATTGCCACACACAATGGAAAATTGGATTGAAGAATAATTTGCTTAATAGTGTCCCAGAACCCAGGATTCAGGCAAGGTTGGCCCAGAAACATTCAAAAAGGATACAACAACTGAGACAATTGGTAATTTAAACCACACCCATCTACCATTCCCATCAGCATTTTGGCAAAAGATCCTATTTATTTATTGGACATTTGTATGAGCCTATAGACATGTGTTTCCAGGCCCCGCAAGACAAGATATAGGGGGCATGGTAATCAAACATCAGTAGAACAACAGTTATATTGGCCTTGTGACAATCCTACCGTTCAGGTGCATGACAAGGTGGTAAGTGCAAAGGGGAGGGGGCCGAGGGAGAAGTGCAAGAGTGAGGAGCCTACTAGGGTGGGGTCGTGCAAGAACTGGGTGGGCCAAAGTGCAAGTGCATGGGGAAGCGGGCAGCGTGGGAGGATGAGTGTGGTGGACAGGGAGGACCAACCTGGGCTGATCTGGCGAAGGGAGCCTGAGGGCACGTGCTGTCAAAGGATGATGGAGGAACTGGTTGGGGTTGGTCTGGCCTCTGTATGACTCTAAAGGGACCAGGCCCCAGTTGCAGCAGCAGATGGAGAGTTAGCAAGGGAGGGAGGGAAGGAGGAGTAGAAAAGGAAAGTCTTGAGAAGTTTCCAGATCAAATCTGAGGGGAGAGGGAGGCCATACCAGAAGGAGAATCCAGATGAGGAAAGGGATCTACCTCCCACTCTCTGCTTGGAGAAGCATTTGACCTGCAGACAGTTGGAGCCAGAAGACCGAATGACTCAGACTGGGAGGAATTAAAGGAGGGGAAGCTGGATGAAAAGAGGTTCCAGGCTCCAGATATCCTTTTGGATGATGCAAAGGGTCTTGAATTTGATCCTTGCATCAATGGGAGCCAGTGGAAACATTTTAGGCCTTGAGAGATGCATTCCCTGGAATTGAGGCCATTTATGCAATACTTTCTTATTGATTATTATAGCAACAACATTCTTTTTCCCAACAGCAGGACTGGCAATCACATCTTGAACCCACAAAGGTTTGAGTTTCATAACTTCAGTTATAGATAAATGTTTTTTTTTAACGTAAGCCTCTGAGGCGTTGAATATTTTAAAATGGGAGTTCATTTGATACCTTTTAATCGGGTTGTTAATACCTTTCATGTTCAAAGTCACCCATTTGAACACCATTGTACACAATTAAAAAGGTTAATACATACACAAGAAGTACCAATAATAGGTGCATAATGTACCCCAGGTGCGGGAGCCCCATATTTTGCTTTTGATATAAAATGTCAGGGTCGCTCCCTCTAAACCTGTAGGTATACCTGATTTCCCTCCAATTTTTGTCACTTTTCTGTACGGCCATTGGTCGTGTGAACTACCCTTTCTTGCGTCCCAGTTAACCCCTTTAAACTACAGAAACAATCCTAACACACAGTCCTTTCCTGTGAATTCCCACAATCATCTTTCCCTTACAATGGCGGCAGATAAAGTCAAAAGTTACGATGATAAGTATGTGCTAGAACTACTCGCATGCGCTGCAGCCATGGATCCAGACAATGGCAGCTCTCCCATTAACAATGTTAGCAATTGGGATGAGCTAGCCCAACTTAAGAAACAATTCATCAGAACGGAATTACACAGCGTAATCATGATAGAATATCTGAGAAATGGCACTTTACCCCAAGGTCTGGTGGTTCGTAATGAACCGAGGCTATTTCTAGACAACAAACAATTCATACTACAATGGAGTTACATTGCAAACAAGCGTGGAAGAGATTGGATCATCTTGATCATCGATACGGCGAAGGAAATGATTGACAAATTTGCGGCTGAACTTCTGGTACTGGAAGATGAAATTCAGAAACTAGTACCTATAGACATCTACAAGAAAAGACTGGAAGAAATCAATAAAGAAATAGACGAGTTCAAAGACTATACCACCCACGACAGGGTCAGAAGGATGAAAAAGACTTATTGAATTGTACTCACGAAAAAGCCTTCCCATACACCAAGGACAACTATAAACCAAATCAACAACGAGATCAACCTAACTCCAGAGGACGCCGTGTAAGATTCGGCAACACCTCTTACAGCTCTTATGTCTCCAGTGACAAGGACACAGAAGAGGGCGATGACGATTACCCAAACAGTAGAGGCTCACTGAGGGGCAGAAGACCGAATGGTATGAGACGTGGACAACCACAACAACCCCAGAGAGGCAGAGGAAACACAAGATCCAATTTGAGTTTTTTAGACCAGGAACAGATGAATTGGGATTTCGAGCCATGACACACAAGGAGCAAGAGACCCTACTAGTGAATTTATCTAATTACATCCCTAATGATGCGGAAAAATACATTTTGGAAAAAGGTCTGACCTTTGTTCCCACCAATCGCTATGATCCATTTAGCAATAAAACAGACCTAGAAATGCTATTCAGGAAAATTCACCTGAAACAATTTTTCTCCATGAATACATGCACAGGTGAAACAAACGAAACAGGACTATGCCGACCCTCTAATTTCAATCCACCTACCGCGAGTCACACCCCAGAAGCTATAGTATTCAAGAAAAGAGCAATGAGTGATCTAGGAAATCTGGAGAAACTCGAGAAAGAAACACCTACACATACCTTCCAGAACATCAGTAAAAGAAAGAGAGAAGCCATACAGACATTGAAATCGAATCCAGACATAAACATCAGAAAAGCAGACAAAGGAGGAGCTATAGTAATCTTAAACAGACAAGATTACATCAACGAATGTGAGCGACAACTAAGCGACAGCCAGTTTTACGAATTACTCGATACAGACCCTACTAAGAGACTACAATCCCTAATCAATCAAAAAGTCACAAAAGCAGAAGAAAGAGGATGGATCTCCAAGCAAGAGGCAGAGTATTTGACACCCTTACACCCAAGTGTCCCTAAGTTTTACAGGCGGCCTAGGATACACAAAACCCTGAAAAACCCACCAGGGAACCATAGTATCGGGTCGCGATTCCCTTCTAGAACCACTCTCTAAATTTGCAGACCGGTTTCTCATCCCTTATGTAAAACTAATGGCTTCTTACATTGAAGACACAACAGAGGTAATTAGACTTGTGGAAGGATTCAAGATCGATACCAACAACCTATTAGTGACACTCAATGTAGTTTCCCTTTATACTAAAATACCTCAGGCAGCAACTCTAAATATGGTAGAAGAAAAATTGCTGTCCTCCAGAAACACAGGTAAAACACCAAACTCATTTATTCTCTGGTGTACAGAGATGGCACTATGTGAAAATGTCTTCTCTTTCAATAAATCGTTTTACAAACAAATACATGGCACAGCCATGGGGTCTGCTGTAGCAACAACACTTGCCAAGTTGTATGTAGAAACCATTGAAGTGCATACCATCATGAATAACCTTAATCCCTACAAGAAATATATTAAACTATGGAGAAGGTTTAGTGACGATATTCTTTTGATCTGCACGGGTGATCTGTCAAATTTTGAATCATTTGTATTGTGGCTAAACTCACAAAATCCCTTCTTACAATTTACCAAAACTGTGAACGCAGAAAAAATGTATTTTCTAGATTTGACAATTTTTTTATAGATAGATAATTATTCATGCTACAAGTGAGACCTTTCCATAAAGAAACAGATAAGAACTCTATGTTACTGTATTCGAGCTTCCACCCCAAACATACAAGACAAAATGTACCTTTTGGACAATTCTTGTGTTGGAAACGCAACGGTAGTAACAGAAGGGATTTTGTGAAAGAAGCAGACAATCTAAACAAGATCTGATCCTGAGGGGTTATCCGAAAAAGATTGTGAAAACAGCATATAAAAGAGCATCAAATAACCACAGAGAGGCCATTTTGGAATACAGACAGAGAAAGGTGAAAGATGACAATATTGTGCTTGTGAGTACATTCAATCCACTATAAAATGCAATAACAAAAATTGTGAGGCACAATTGGCATATACTTGAAAAAGGTGATTGCCCATTAGCGACACCTAAGTGTGCATTCCGGAGGAGCAAAAACCTCAAGGAATTGATAACAAGAAATGATGTTTCTCTTAAAACAAGTGCTCAACAAACCTTGACTGAAAGTTGGGGCCTACCCAAAACTAGAGGCCATAGCCCCTCCCTGTGGCGATTGCAATTGCTGTACACAAACCATCCGCTCTATAGACATCAATCTAGGATTAGACAAAAGATGGGAACAAAGAGTATTGACAAATTGCAATTCAATGATGGTAGTTTACGCCATCTGGTGCCCATGCAAGAGACTCTACATTGGGAAAACTGAGAGAAAAATCAAAGTCAGGATAGGCGAACACAAAAGTTGCATCAGGAACAACACCATTAATGCACCCTTGGTAGGCCACTTTGTAAGCCTAGGACACAAACCAGAAGAATTAAGATTGACAGTGGTAATGAAAATTGGACCTACACAAGACCTCTCTAACGACAAACACACTCTGAGCGTGCAAGACCAAAAAATTATTTTCTTGACTAAAAGTTATCCACAAGGGCTCAAGGAAAACATAGATTGGAGCGTATTTTTAAAATAAACCACTTATCTGTGGGAAGAACTCCTCGGTATAGTATATCCTTAAGAGGTGTTTTTGATTACCCTTAGAGATTAGTCATCTTTAAACCCACACCCATATCTGAAGACATCCTTCAGCTGCTCAAGTACACTCTAATGTAGAACATCGATATGCAAGGGTGGTTCTTCTCCCTTAACTTGAACCAACTTGTGATATCCCGCAATACCAGGCCTTTTCACAACAGCAAGACTTCACTATTTGTATCCCCGAGGACGCCTACACAAGAGCACCCAGAGGGTACACTAGATACCAGGCACACATGAGTGCCACCTTACATGCCGCTTCTATTATCAGCATACCCTCCTATAATGTTGTTCTCTACCTCTGATCCAGACAGCTCTCCTTGTATGATGGACTCACGGAATCCGACCATGGCCGTCATTCACATTATCAAGCATATTTCACATGTGCACTGTCCAACGTTATTTTTCTGTCCACCCGGAGTCTTTGTTACCCCTATTAATCTATTGACTTGGGTATACACTCCGCCACAGCTCCATGACAACAGAGACTAGCATCTCTGCCACTGCGCATGCCCGGCGCTCTGTTCTATGTAGTAACTTCCAGCTACGAGCGCACCTGCATAACTTTGACAACAGACTTCCATATGCTCACGCTCTACCAGCTGCATCACACCAGTGGTAATACATCTACCACATGACCATGCCCACACCCCGAGTTTTAGCAACCAGTCCCACTTATCCCCATCTCTTGACTTACGCGCCAGGGCAGACGCTAGTCACCTGATGAATGCGCAGTCCTCTGATCGTACTGGTGCTGTTTTAGAAGGCTAGCCTAGCAACAGCAGCCTTCTTTCCCGAGCGGAACCTCGAGCCGCAGCCACACCGTGATGAAGCACCTTTGCAGATCTCATTGAAGGTACTACCACAGGCAGATAGCTACCACATTTAAAACTCTTTCTAAAGAGTTCATATTATCAATTGAATTGTAGCCTTTTCCTTGAGTCGGATTGTAATGCCCGAGTGCACGCACTTGTTTTTCTGACTATCGCTACACAGATATAGGACTGACATTTGCTCTCGAGGCACTTAGCAACAGCGCTTGTTTAACCCGGGCCAGATGGCGCCGCGAATCATGTATATTCACTTTTCTGATTTTTCCAATTAGACTTTCACTCCTTCCATTGCTATACTCCAGACTATTCCTTTTCTGATGAATGTTTGAGACAACTATTGTCTATTACATATTGACATGGTTTACCATTTTCTACTTCACAGAATCTGGTACTCAACCCTGCATGCCTGTATTAACGACATTTAAACAGGCACTCCAAACCTTCTACGACTCCTCGAAACCAGGAGTGATGTTCTAAGTAAGTCCTCTTTTACTTATACTTGTGTGGCTTCATCGTAACTCTTTAACACACTATAGTTTCATAATTCCCATAGAGAATCCCAATCTCTTGGGCTTGACAGGACGGTGTGTTTTGTATTTGTATATTTATAGGGTTCCCACTTGAGACTGCAACACTGTAATTCTACGCAGTACTGAAGGACCGCTTACCGACACTAAGAGACGGTAAGCGCCTACTCTAAGTGCATCTTCTAATTACAATTGGTTACTGAAGCAGCTTATCGAGCAACCACACTAATTAAGATGTGGTTTTTCTTGTGTGTGTTTTTGCTTGAACAGGTGTGACCTGGATCGATTTTCTTGTATTATTAACAAGAACACACGGATATTATCCCCCCGAACTGTCCATTAAGAAACATTGAACAAGACTACACACTTTTACGACAGTCTGACAGCTACCATTTCATCTTGGGTTGGGAGTGTTTCGCGCCCCAACCCCCACACACTTTTCCCTGAAGAAGTTCCTACCATCAACCTATATGACCATAGGAATGAAACATGTTGGGCTCTAGGCGGATGTGAAGTATTTGGTTTTGGATCAGTATTCCATTGATGCACTTTAGGTAGTTCCTGACTAAGGCATCAGAATTAGAGACACCTAACAAAGAAGGTCTCTACTTTCGCACTTTGTGTGGTTTCTGTTTAATTTTTGTTTTGTTTGATTGAAGCTGTTTATTGGATTTATTCAACAGTATACAATTGTTTACAAATCTGTATGTACAATTGGAGTCTGATATGATCTATGTACCTTGCCCTTTTGTAGCCATTCAGCAACCAGCACTTAGCACTTTGTGTTGTAAGCACTAGTCACCTTGCCAGCACGTATGTTAGATTTTATATGTTATTTCTACACAGTTGATTTTAATATTTAAATGTTTTTTTTTAATTAAAATCTTATTATTAATTGTATTTTCCAATGAATTCAGGTTGTATTTTCCTTAGACTTCAATGTTGCACTGTCCTTTAATTACCTTTTAGTGTGATGTTTCTAGTGATCTAGCCAAGTACATGCTCACACCTACCCCAGGTGCGGGAGCCCCAAATTTTGCTTTTGGCATAATCTAACACAACCAGTACACAAGGTGATTACATGTCAGGAATTGTGGAACAAAAATGTAGGAGATGCACCAAGACAAAACACAAAAGGAAAGAACACAGGGGAAACAGGGGAGGGAAAAACCTGACCTTAATTTAATAAATGATGGGCAGGAATATACGTGGAAACAGACTAGGAAAGGAAAGAACATAGGGAGATGAAGGAGCATGAGAGGTCAAGTTTGTAAAGAGAGATACGGAAGAGAAGACTGGGACTAGATGACACCCGAAGGACAGAAATAAACTTCCTACAACAGGATAGGTGCCAAAACGGCACTGCGCCCAAACATTTGAAGAAAAAAAAACATGAAACTGTGATGCTCAAAGGACCAGCATAGACTCAAGAACTGGACGCTGAAGAATTGGAGGGAAGCAACATATCCATAGTATCAGTCTTAACAGATATGATGAAGGCTTTGAGGTCCACAGGATCATCAAACACTGATGTTCTTCCATTGAGGGTAACCTTGAATGAGCATGGATGATATAGGCCAAACCTAGCATTAAGTTGCGTCAAGGCCAGGCAATAGGAGAGAAATTCCTTTCCGCTCTGCACCATTTTTCTCACTATGTCCTGAGAGATAAACATCCTATTGCCAAGCCAAAAGATGGTGTTTTTCTCTTTAGCTTTAGAGATGATGAGCTGAAGTTGAGTATATTCCAATAACAAGAAAATCAAAGTACTTGGTTATGCTTGTGGTGTCTGAGAACTCCTCAAAGGACCAATGCGATGAGCATGCTCAAAGTTAAGTGGAATTTCCAATGAAATATGCAGCAAAGCAGGCATCCTCTTTTCCAAAAATAGAATGACATTCCCCTCACACCCTTCACGTAACCCAGTGATGCACAAGTTGTCACACCTACGCCTGTTCTCTAACTCCTCATTATGCTTTTGCTGATCTTTTACAAGCTTTTCTAAATTGAGAACTCATGGTGATATATCTTCAACAAGGCCAGTTCTGTTCTCCATCTCTGTCATCCTATTTTCAAATACACTCCATCTAGCATTGAGCTGTTGTTGTTTTTGATTTGTGACTCCAATAAAAGTTTTAAGTGACCTTATTTCTTGTAACGTCCATATTAGGATCAGTAGTCACAAGCAGAGGAGGAGATTCACTTGTTGGTCTTTTGTGAGTGGCAGGTGTTGTGTGCAATTCGTTAGTAACTGAGGTGGCTTTTTTAACACTTCTACCAGAAGCCATAGTAAGTTATGAAATTGCTCCCCTGCGACAAATGAGATGAAAATGCCAGGAAAAATAATATGCCACAAGAGCACGAAGAAAAGATTAAATGAAATGTGCAGCAACGATATGGCTTTGTGCACCTACAGAGTTGCATCACATATGAAACTGAAAGTTACCACAGGAAGGACAGTCACCTGAGAAGCCAGTGAAGGAAAGCCCCTGAAGTCTCACACCAGAGAGAATACAACCTGCTAGGGAAGAAAGGCCCAAGTAGATCTTGTAAGGATAACAAGTTTAATATCACGCGCAGATGAGAGCAGCAGCAAATAACTCGGCTGCTAAAAATGTTCTTCTGAAAAGTAGTACAAGCAGAATCTTATAAAGCAAAACATTGTCAAAAATGATGCAATGCATAGAGTAAAAACCTGCATGGCTGATTGGATGGACCCTCTACATGTACTACCTTTATTGATCCGAGCCAAGTCCATCCATCTTCCATCATGTGGGTGCTGCGGGGGTCATCTTCTTCTCACATCGAAGGTCAGAAAACAAATTAATTATACTCCTACTATACAGCATGTTTTATCACTTTTGCTGTGTACTTGGCAGACCTTAAGATTGACACACAGTAGGCTCTGGCGCACTCTAAACTTCACACACACATTTCACTCCCTCTCTCCATGCGATCCAGCTCCAAGGTCTCCACCCTCGTTTTGAACTGTAATATATCCCTCTCAGCACCTCACAATACAAATCACATGATTTTTGCTTCGACATTGTGCCCTGTTCATCATTTGAACATTTCAGGACTTGTTACTTTGGTGTTAGTTGTCAAAGGGCACCTGGTGCATTGGAATTTGGGGATCTTAGGGTTTAGTCAGTTATAGGTGCTATAAGTCATGGTCACCCTGGAATGGGCCGGGTCATGCTTTGGCCACTGTGAGATAACACGCACACCATGCACTAGTCTCTGATTGAGGCCTTGTAGGGCACATTCCTCTTGGGTGAAAAACACATCTTTGCAACAATTTTGGAACAATGAATAGATGGTATGGTAGTTGGGGGGTGGAAGCTGTCCTCATTGGAGCCTGGGCATGACTGGAGATGTATGTGGACTTGTGCATTTGGGCCTAGTGTTTGCACTGCCATATTTACTGTGTAGTTTGTCGCTTCTACCTGGGATTACTAATATCTGCACAAAATAGCAATGCCGCCCATGCCTTCGGCCTCACCATGTAGTTAAACTGCAATTGGTTACATTAATATGGGGTCCTGCTGGACGGGAAGCTGTCCTTCTCACTGTCCCCCTCCACCCTGGCTCATCGCAGTGCCTCAAATGCATCTTGCCTCTCTTTGAAGCACCTGGGTGGGATGGGGCTGCCCCGTTCCCAACATTTCCCCCTTTCGTTACTTTTGCAGTAACACATTATTTATTTATTTATTTATTTATTTATTTATAATAATGCTCATAGCCAAATAATGGCTTTACATATAAAAACAATGTACACACACAAACAATTTAACATACAAAAATCACACAATCCATAAAAGTTAAAAACAGATTTCATACAAAAATACTCTCGGATAAATCCTTTAAAATTGTTAAGACTAGTTTGTAACATTTCATCATATGATATATTAAATTGATATCATTTCCTTCTAGTAGTTTTTTCCAAATGATTTCAACATCCTCAGTAATACTGGTGTTATTATAGCGTAAGAGAAATTTTCCACGAATAAATGCAAGACTTTCACAGTAACATATTAAGTGCTTCGCATTTTCGATTTCTAAAATTCCACATAATCGACAGAACCTTATATTTCTCTCGAGCTTAAGTTTAGCTCCTAAAATTTCCAGACTATCACAACGGTTGAACTTAATCAAAAAGTACTGTCTTATAGTGGCTGCGGTCGGAAACGCAAGTTGATATTTAGGTTTCTCAGTTATTGGCGACCAGTATTCTAGGAATAAACCACTTGTGGATTTTGTGGACAGAGTAATCATGTCACGTTCTTTTGCATGGCTATATATAGCTCCTTGTAATACGTTTTTAATCTTAGTTTGCTTGAGGAGTAGCCAACTCTTTGAATTAACTGTCGCCCATTTCTCATATATCGTATGTAATCTGCTTAAGGATACAAACTGTTTTTTATGACCCTCCTTAGTGAATGTTTTCATCAGTTCAACCACAAAAGTACTAATAGATAGCATACTTAATTTAGCGTATAACATTGCAGATTTGTATTCTAAAATGTCTTTCGCATATCTAAAGTTACATTCTAATAAAATTTATTCACAGGATGTTGAACTAGGTAACCTGAACAGTGATTTTAAACTTTTTCCTTCTAATAAACACATTTCATTGGCAAATTTACTCCCCCAGATCTCAGCACCATATAATAAGCAGGATATTATCTTACTTGCGTACAGTAATAAAATTGTATTTACAGAGATGCCTCCTTGTTTTCCTATAAATTTACTAATGGCACCAGTGTTATTTAAACATAGCAGTTTAGTAGCCTCCCAGTGGGGTTTCAGTAGTAGCTTAGAGTCAATTATGACTCCTAAGTAACAGTAACAGTCAACTTTTTCAAGTATTTCTGAATTCAGCATCCACTTAAAGTTGTTAGACCGTGTTTGCTTCGTAATGCCATTACCTTTGTTTTTGCGATGTTAATCTTTAACCCATTATTTTCAGAAAAATGAAGTAAACAGTCTAATCTTGATTGAAGACCTGCCGGTGTGTAGTCTAATAAAACCAAATCATCAGCATAGCCTAACCAGGGTAGCTCTATTGTGCCCGTCCTCACTGGGTTAACAATGTTTTTGTCTACCTTGTTCATGCAATCGGCTAGGTAAAGATTAAACAATGTTGCTGCTAGTCTGCAGCCTTGTTTTACTCCACAAAAGGTGGAAATTGGTTGGGAGAGCCGTCCTTCACCATCTAGACGTATCCTGACAGAGGTATCAGAGTAGAGTAACTGTATCATAGCTAGAAGGCCTTCGGGAATCCCCCAAAGTTTTAATTTGGACCAAAGTTTACCTCTTATTACAGTATCGAAGGCCGCAGAGTAATCTATGAACACCACATATACTGCAAGTTTGGGAACATACCAAGAATACTCAATTGCTGATACTAGATTAATTATATTATGAGTAGTGGAGGATTTCGCTCGAAACCCCGCTTGGTATATTGGTAGGATCTTCTTCTTCTCTATCCATATGTCAAGGTCGTCGAGTAAAACTTTTGCAAATAATTTAGCCGGAATATCCAGCATTGCTAGCATGCGATAGTTACGAGGGTCTTTCCATTCTCCCTTTTTGTAAATTGGCAGAATGACACTTTCATGCCATGTTTTTGGAATCACCCCATTTATGCCAATCCATCTAAACAACAGATATAAGGCTTTAGCCCATACTTCTGGAGCTAAACGTAAGAGTGCATTACATGTCCCATCGGGGCCAGTGGCTCTAGAAGTATGCAATTTCCTTATCATATTAACCAAGGAAGATTCGGAGAAGTTACCTACCCAGATTGCTCGTCTAGACAGTGGGCTGATTTAATAATCTCTTCAGAGCCCAGAGTATGTATGACGTGCATGATCCACTCATTTTCTCCCACGCAGTTAATAGGGAGGTTACGTTTTTTTGCATCGTTTATTACGCTCCACATCCCTTGTTGGTTATTACTTCTCGCTTGGTCTGCAATCCTTAACCAGATTTCACTTGCCTTGATTCTTTTATGGTTACTCATCCACTTCTTATGTTGTTTTTTTAGCCATTTTATTTGTGAGGTAGCTTCGGTGCTCTTGGTTTCAGCAATTTGCTTTATAGCCTTCCTCAAGATGTTTTTTGCTTTGTTTATTGCCGGGTCATAGGAATTATGTTTACCATGAGTAAGATTCCATTTTTCACCATTGCTGGAATACTCTCGTTTTTTAGAGGAGGCTACTTTGATCTTACTTATGGCTGCTTCATATGTGACAGTCAATGTATTGTCAGTAGCAGTTTGCCCAGCATCATTCATCTCCCGCCATTCTAGCAGTTCTTTGATGGCTACACAATTATTTTTTTTTAGTTTAGTAGGATTCCAAGAAATTCGGTTAGCCGCATTGTTACATTTAATATTCCCAGCCATATGGAAGTCTGCCTCCTCTTTAGGGTGTTCCAGCATCACAACAAGTGGAAAGTGGTCACTTTTTTCACGACTTCCTATTGCCATATCAATAATGAAACTATTGGCTTTTTCATTGACTAAGATATAGTCAATTGTGGATAAACTACCCCAACCAACTCTTGTTATCCCACGGTTGGCATAGCCTTTAGTGTGGCCATTTAGCATTGAAAGCTGTTGGCTAATGATCAGTTTACACCAGGCATCACCACACCCATTGGGAAATTCCATTGTAATGGGGCCAGAGATCTTATCGTCACACATAGGGTCTAGAGGTAAGAATATCTTGGCATTAAAATCTCCTGCGATAATGATAGGTAGCACAGCATTGTATTCTAACAATATTTCAGTTAACATCGCAATGTTCTCTTTGTTCTTAATTCCATTCGGGGGATTGTATATGTTTATCAACAAAAAATTGGGAAGGTGGATATTATTAGTTTTGACAATCACTCCCAGGATCATATTATTTGACCAGCTAGATTTTACACCGGTCCATGGGTATTTGATAGCTGTTAAAAGTCCACCTTTTGGGCGGCCTTTCAACCCTTTGCATACTAAACTTTGGAAGGAGCACCACCCATCTATTTCACAGGGGTCACACAGCCATGTCTCTTGCAGTGTGACCAAGCTGAATATGTCTAAATTATTAAGGAGACCCACATTCTTCTCATAGTGCATATTCCCTCTGGTGTTCCATGAAATCATCATGCTAGTGTCATCAGGAACTTTGTTCCAGTCTGGATTTGAATTCTATTGGAAGCCATTGCCAAAAGCCTGCGGTGTTTGGATCACAATTAGACATACCATGAGCTTTTACATTACCGGGTATTCTCGGTTGGTTATCCTTACCAGCTTGGATTTGATTTACTATTACATTACTAACACATTATGGAATACTTCTGTCCTCCTGCTCCCCAGTCTCTGCATCCACATATAGCTGAGTTCTCGTTACTGGCACCCAAGCCCTACACACTGATCGCAAACTCTCCCCTCTATATGCATATTTTTCAGATGTACATGTCATATAAATGCATCACCCCTCCCCCGCCAGGTCCACCCAAACCTCTGTATAATTCTCTGAATCAGGGAGTGGGGAAATGATAGTGTGGTATAGAGGATCAACTTAATCTCCATACAGGATAGGGAACATGTAATACTTCAGGCCGCCCTGTGGAACATCAGTTTGTACTTCAATATTTTTTGTTTCACGAGGTGCTTTTGAAACCCCAATTGATACCATCATTCTTGGCAATTGGGTGCTACGGTGGCACAGCATCGAAAAACCAGCTGACAAGTGCAGAAAATGACCAGAATTAATACAATGATGGGCATTAACATCTTCATGATCACTCCTAGGCATGGCGGGCCCAGTTAAATGTCATAGTCAGCCAATCACTATCCTGGATTTCTCCCTCCTCCTTCAGACTAACACCCAGGCCATGGACAGCTGCGATGATGTGGGATAATGATGCGTTTTCTGCGTTCTCTGAAGGCACAAATGAACAACAGGAATCGCCACATTTTTTGTAAACCCCACCCTCCATTGCTGTGAACATGTCCATCACGTAGCGGTTTTGCATTGTCATATGTGTCAACACCCGCAACTCAACCTTGATCACCACAACTTTGATCACACTGAACCCATTCTATGTGTCATTGGCGAGCTGGACCAGTTCTCACCTCACTGTTTGCAGCCATTTGGCATTGGCTGCAGCCTGCACTCCCAGCAAGCGTAAAGAGGCGACAAAGGATTCTGGTGAAGTAAAAAGCCTATATTCCTCTGTTATTTCAGCAAGCAATGTGGAAGAGTCTTTAGATATGTAATTTGATTTTTCATTATCTGTGTTTATTGATATTGTCCATTTACTAGCCAAATGTGGGGCTCTTGTGTGTACCAAGCTCTTATCTTCATTTTCCACTGTGGGGAAACTCGGTGGCCCCTCTGCAGGTAGTATTTCCCCATTCAGGTGCTCTTCTGGGATTAATAATAGTGGTGAGTGCAAAGTGGCCAGTGAACAACAGCCCCTCCATGATACTGGGAGTTGCAAGTAAGCTTGTCTGCCGCAGATCCAGTATTAATCCATCAGCGACACAGTTCCTTTCTTCATGGCTGTGAGTTTTATTATAGTGTTCATTTGTATCAAAAAAGACTGTACCTTTGCTGCAGAAACAGATTCTTCTTCCTTGTGTACTTGCACTGGTTTTTCCATCGTTGCAATCCACGTCAGCTTTGTGATATGCTTTGTCCATATTTGCGCACAGAAGTTCACCACTCATGCTATCATTTCCTTACTATATGTTACCAGTCCTTCTGCCAAGCAAGTTAGTGTGATGTCCTGCCAGTTGTTATTGACATGTTTCCACCCTTTCACCATCAGGTAGGGTATCTCCACACACTTGATATTTTTTGTGTCTTCAGTGCATTTTGCTAAATCTGGGCACACCATTTGCAGTTGCACATTATTTGCCTGTAACACTCCCTTTATTCTGCATCGCCAAGATCAACCAGGCATTGTGCCACTATAATTGGGACTGTTTGTGATATTAACACCTTGGGAGCCCCTGATGCATTTGGAATGAGTGATCGCACCTGACAACTCCCATTAACAGCATTTCTCCCCACACCACTCATATCAAAGTTTCCATTAATTAGTGAACTTGGGGTGATGAATATCCTTAATCACATCAACACCCAGACCTTGATACATATCATACTTTTGTTGTACTTCTCTTTTCATTCTTCTATTCATATTCTCAAGGATGGCCTCTTTAGCATTACTATCGTAAATGACGTTATACAGTTTCATGGTGGTAGGCAATCCTCTAATTGTTGCAAACAACTATTCTCTGCTTCCTCCACTGACGCAGCCTGCATATTAGAGTCATTGGGCCTCATTACACGGTAGGCGGTAAGGGTTTACCGGTACCGGTATTTTACCGGTAACGGTAAACCCTTACCACCTTACTACGAGGTCCCTTTGCGGTTTGGTGAATTTAACGTCTGCTTTTTGCAGGCGTTAAAAACCAACCCGCAAAGGGACCAGGGAGCTAAGTACAGTACCTCAATTTGCGGAACAGTAATTAGCGCCTTCCCCATTCCCATAGAGCCTATGGGGCAAAAATGGGAATGGGGAAGGGCAATGGGGGAAAGGGGAATTACCACCCCGCCAACCTTGGAATAGGGCGGTAATTCCCCTTTCCACCAAGGCACTGCCGGTATTTTACCGGCATGGACCAAGGTGCTAATAGCATCTTGGTCCACCGCCATCCGTGTAATGAGGCCCATTATATTAATTTCCATTATTACTATTACAGTTCCCATTAGTACTGATATATGTAAATCCACTTTTATTATTAACATTTATATGTATCATTCCATTTGTATAATATACAATCCTATGTTCCCCATTACCCTCTTTATAGGACCACCCCTTATAATACCCTCCCCCAATAAACTCCCAATAGTACTAGCAATATTACACACAATCATGCAACAATTAATAACCCACAATAATAGATATATATGTCCAGAATCTCTTATTCGTGTCTCTACGCCTCGGGTCCCTACTTAACAAGCGATGTAGATTAGTTGCATCCATCTTCTTCTTTCCTGAAACAGAAGAACAGACACACAAGACAACAAAAAGAGAAAAACATACAAGACATATTCTGTACACAAAGGGAGAAGAAACTAGAGAGAGAAAGAGAGAGAGAGACAGAGAGAGAGAGAGAGAGAGAGATAGAGAGAGAGAGAGAGAGAGAAAGAAAGAAAGAAAGAAAGAAAGAAAGAAAGAAAGAAAGAAAGAAAGAAAGAAAGAAAGAAAGAAAGAAAGAAAGAAAGAAAGAAAGAAAGAAAGAAAGGAAGAGATGTAGAGAAAAAAAGTGCTCCCAGAAAAAAGAAATATGCGGAGCTAGTAGCTGAGCTTTGGCCTGCCATTTGGAAGTGCCATGACATCCGTATCACCCCTGCACAGGTTGGTGAGGTTTAAGATAACTAATGCACCAGTATGTTCTCTGGAGGTGCTCTATGAACGTCAAAGAGGTGGACCCAGTAGCGTAATTCTTTCACTTTAACTGCAAGGGGAATACAAAATAGCACCTCGTTTGGTGCTTGCAAATGAGGGTTGTTCTATCTGTGTACAAAATTGCAAACACATCAGGTGCTTGATGCCAAGTAGTGCTGTAATGTGTTAGAATAACACATGGAAGAAATGTGTGCCATTATCTGACCTTAAAAACTTGCACACAACCCAGCGTAGGAAAACGTCCCGCACTACAAACCTTGCAGAAAACTTGGCATCTGGGTGCGCACATGGCCCTGCTTCCACCCACCTTGAAAAGGACAGACCACCACAAGGAGGTACCTGAATCCATTACAATGCTTGCCCATGTCAGCATAATCTATGTATAATTCACGGAACGGCCCAGTAGGGCAGGGCAAGCTGGCCTGTGACATCTGCAGTGCCATCCCTGTACTAAAAGTTTGACATGTGGTGCAATGTTTGACCATTTTTGTAATGCTTTCCTGGATGTTTGGTATAAACCAGTCAGCCTGTATATCTGCGGCTTTGTGTTGTTTCAAACTGTGAGACAGGTAGTGTAATTATTCAAATGTTACTGCTAGCAGATCCTGGGGCATTACTGTCTTCCCAGAGCTCTCCTGCCTCAATAACAGATCTGTCGGACATTGCTTAAACCCTCTCCGTAACCACAACTCCTTCTCAGGTGCCCGTCCTTGTAGTTCTATAATTTGGGAGATGAGGGAATGCTTTGTAGGGCATTGGATGTTTGTTTGCTGGTGGGGTAGCCACCACATACTCAGTGGGTATTTCATTTGGCAGATAGGACAACATTTTGATTGCTGCATTGGTGGCTGGGCTACCCCTCAATGTTTGTCTGTCCCGTGAGTATGGACGGCGCACTTAACAACCACCACAACAGAGGGCTGTGATAACGCTTCTATCTGTTTTTCTAACAGTGCTGCATGCTGAACTGGTGATACATCCACCATCCAAAACCCTCTCCTCCTCCAGAGAATGAGCTTGGCGTGTACTGTTGTTGTAACATACAATGAGTCCAAAAATATTGTAACATGGCTCCCTTGTGACATGCTCAGTGAATCAATGAGTGCCACAAGTTCTGCCGCTTGTACAGAATAATGCATAGGCAACCTTTCCATGACTACCGTCTTGTACTCCTCTTCCTCAAGTTGTACCAGTCAGCCTGTGTTACTCTCTGCCCATCCTCCTGATCAATTATCAGCAAAAATTACCTCACCTTCTGTCAATGCACAGTCCCTTGCTTTGGGAATGTCGTCCTCCTCTCCCACATATGTGGCACAGTCATGAAATTTCAGGTCCTGTGTACAAGGCATGTCTGTTAAAAAGGTGGCTGTATTCACTGTCTTACACATAACCACATGAATATGGGGCTCAGAGATGATGATCTCATATGCCGACGACCTCTGCATAGTGAGGGTAGATTTTGACCTTTCTAGATTAGCAAACAAAAAATGGTCCACATACGTTACTGAACACCTCATTACAATCGTTGAGCTTTTCTGGATTGCAAAGGCAGCAACTGCTAAAGCTTGTTTGCACATGAACTGCCCTTCCATCACTGCATCCAGAGTGCCACTATATTAGGCCAAGGGCTTGTGGCCCATAGTACTTTTTTGCATCAACACTGCTGTCATAAATTGACCATCAGAATGTGAAAACAAACACAATTCCTGTGTATAATCCGGGTTGGCCAGTACTGATGCTGAACTAATCACTTCTTTGAAGTAATCAAATTGTCTAATAATTTCAGCTGTCCACTGTAACTTGTGGCCCTTTGTCTGTTGTGCTTTCCTAAGTGCCCGTAGGAGTTGTCTTGTGCATGCCGCTTAGTCTAGAATACAGACCATACAATAATTACATAAGCCCAGAAACTTCTGCATCTCTTTAACTGAGGTGGATCTGGGAGTGGCGCATACTGACACCGCCCTGTCGGGTAGTATCCTCTTCCCATTTGCGGATGTGAACTGACGCAAATAGATTGCTTTCTGCTGGCAATATTGAAATTTGGCCTTATCGACCTTGTAACCATTAAAGGCCAACAATTGTAGGAGTGCAATGGAGTCCTTCGGCTGTCTTGTTCATTGTCACGACACACTAGCAGATCATCCATGTACTGGATAACTGTGCTAGGCACCTGACTATTTGGTAGATCAGCTTTCAGTATTCTGTTAAATATGCTCGGGCTCTCACAGTACCTCTGGGGTAATCTACCGTGTTTGAACTGCATCTGGCCCTGCATAAATGCTGTGAGGTACCTCGACTCCGGATGGAGTGGAATCGAGAAGAAATCATTTTTTTCAAATCCACTACAATAAAATATGTGGCTTCTTTGGGGATGCTGCATAAAATTGTTGCAGGATTTGGAACTACTGGAAACTTTCACTACATAATTTAGAGGGCACAAGTCCTGGATCATTCTCCAATAGACCCCGTTAATTTTTTAACAGGATATATTGCTGTGTTACACAGGGATATAGATGACACAATAACCCCTTAGTCCAGTAGGGCCTGTATTGTTTTTCTAATGCCCTCCTCTGCTTCTCTTGATAGCGGATATTGTCTCACCCTGGGCAGCACCGCACCTGGCATCAATGTTATATGCACAGTTGTTATATATTTCAATGATCATCATGTGGATTTGTAGTCTACAACTGTGAAGACACGTGCTGCAAATCTTCATCGAAAAATGGGGATGGAGTTAAGGCTGCCATTAAGGGATACTGCACTCCTCGGTACTGTATCATCAAGTCACATGGGATGCAAATCTCTAGTATTATTTCCCCTCTTTGTCCTTATTCCCAAACAGTTTGTCATCTGTCATCTCCTTTAGCTACACTCTTGGTTCTACACAGAGCATTCTGTGCCACTCATACCCATTCCTGTCCATTCCCAATAGGACAAGCCTCTCTGAAAACCAACAATCCCTGTAAATCCAGCAATAATATTGTTCTTGCCACTGCCTCGGGTAACACAGCAGGGTGAAAAATAAAATCAGTAGGCACTTGCCAGCATTGCCAGTATTACATTTCTTCACAAGCAATGTAATACCATAGATAAACATGTCCTGGTCTATGGGAAACCCTCAGACCACTACCTCCCTTGTCATTGTGTATATTATGAACATTGCCCTTACAGCATATTATATAGTCATGTTTAACTTAGTGAACAGGTCCCTACTGTTTCAACTGACAGGGGAACTCTCAAAATATAGTGAGGGTGCCCGTGCTACCTTCCCTCCCACCTTTATGTCCAACTCCTCAGTGTATGGGCCTGTGAAATAAATAGACTCAGAGAATCCCTGTGCATCAAGATGGTTTCCCGATAGTGGAAAGTTTCCTTCCATGTTACATGATTTAGTTGCACCAGAATCCACCATGTATATGAATTGCTTATTTCCTATGCTTCAGGGTGGACAGTCGTCAACAAGACCGGACACGCGAGTGCTCTCTGTGGGCTATCCTAATCAGGATACGTGCTCGCTCCAGGGAATGTGAAGGGGCTGCCTCCTCTTCCTGCTGGCCCCCCAAAGGGAGCAGCAGCCCCTCCTGGCACCCTTCGTTCTGAGGCAGCACTACAATGCTGTTGTTATGGCAGATGCCATGCTTGTGTGTCTGGTGCCTGGGGCTGCCGATTTTAAGTTTGGTGTTGCCCCTGTGGATATTCCTGATTCCGATACCTTGACATTGTTGCAGGTACCCTAGTCCTTGAGGCCCTTGGGGCCCTTGACCCGGCTTCTGCAGCCCATAATTATACCCCACTGCAGTCCTGCCCCTGCATTCCTTTGTGAAATGCCCCCACCTTAAACAATTGCAACATTGAGACTTTCCGAACCCACCTCTCCAGGATCCACGCCCTCCTCCTCTTGCTCCTTGAAATCCCCCTCTTCCTCACTGCGGCCCCACTCGCCGCCACTGTGGGCCGAGGTACTGTTGTCCCCTGCCCCACTGTCCTTGTCCTCCTTGGGTCCAGAGTGCTGCAATAGTAGCACTTACAACTTGCTTGGTGTTCTCTGTTCCTTCTACCTGTACTGGTGTTGATACAGGCCCTTGAACTGCTACCTTTGCCAATTTTCTCCACCAATTTTGCTTCATCCCCCTGACACCTCTGCACTGTTCCCCTCTTCCACTCCTTAATCCTTTTACAATGATGCACTATTATACTCTATATTTCCAGCCATCCCTTCGTCTCAATACCCACAATCTTATCCAGCGCCTTCTGCACTTCTTTCGACAAACCCTTCTTTACAAAAAAATAGAAGAATGGTATCGATTGATGCCACGGCCTTCCCATCTGAGCTCTCCACTTCTCTTGCATTTCAAGAATAAATCTAGCTGGGTCCTCATCATCACCCATACTATACTGCATCAAAGACTGTAAATAGTGAGTCCCATAACATTGCCCTGACTTCTATGAATGGTGTTGCAGAATGCGCGTCATCCACCATGGTTACTCCTGGGAATCTGGCCTTAACCCATGTGTCCCCAGCCTGGTCCCCAATTGTGGCAATCAACAGGCTCCTAAGATCCCCTATTGCCAGGGGCACCCCTACTGTTTGTTTTTGACAAATTTGTGTATCCACTTGCACAATCCTGCTGTTAACGGCAGGTGTGCCTTAATTAAATTATTCTCATCCAGTTGGGGCCAGAGCACTTACTGTGTCTTCCCTGCCCTTTATGAATGAGGGGCATCTGCATTTTTGCTCTACTTCCCAGACCCTTCCTCATGATTCTTCTTCTCTTTACCAATGCCATTTGTCCAGCCCTACTCTTCAACCTGCCCCTGCTCATACACCTCCTCCTTGGGTAGTATTCTCAGCCGCCTCCTCACCTATCCCTCTCATTCTCTCTGATCCTCCATAAATGTATCAACATCCTTACCTAACATTGTATTATCCTCTCCCAGGATAATCTAGCCACCCGGGTTCTTTTCTTTCTCAACACCTACATGTTTTATACTTTCAGTATCCATCCTAAGCAGCACTTACCCTCACTTCCACTCGCCCGACCCTTCTTTCAATGCACTTATATCCCTGACTGTTCCTGGGGATGTCTGTATCCTTTTCAGTTCTGTTAGTAATCCTGTCAACATATCCTCGAGCTCCCTTGACCTATAACCCACTGATGCCAACACTTCAGATGGATGAGTATACAGAGGAAGGGGAGTGATAGCCTGTGGTGTTGCTGATGTTGCAGGAGACCCTACCACTGCAGAAGGGCATTGTGCACATAGCTTAGATTAGTCTACCCTTCTGCGGAATATGTTGTCAAGGGATATAATCTCCTACTCTACACTGGTCCCTCGCCTTCTCCTTCTCCCTTTCTGCACTTCCCATCTTTCTGCCTTTATGCCTCCACTCCATTCCCTTGATCTTTTGCATCTTCGAACATCCGCCAAAGATCGAGAATCTCTTTTCTCTTCTGTAGCTGCTTCCCCTTATATTTTGCTACTAAAAATGTGGACATGTGATATGATATGATATTTTATTTGTATCGTGCTCACACACAAGTGTTTCAGAGCGCGGCAAGGCGAGGGAGATGAACAAGGGAGGGCAAAACAACAATCTTGAGAACACACAAGTGCAGGGGAGAAGGAAGGTGGACAGTGCAAGGGAGAAGGGAAAAGTCGAAAGTGCTGAGCAAGGGATGAAACAACTGCTAGTGCAGCCAGCAAAGTGGCAAGTGCAAGGTTTAAAACACAGACAAGGGGTGTCTGATAAGTGCAGGTAAGGGGACTGTAGGGTTACAGATACAGACCCAAGTGCAAGGGCTGCCAGGAGGCAGCGAAGGGTGTGTGGCTGGGTGGCAAGGACCAGGGCTAGAAATTAGAGTGTAACCAGGTGCATGGTGCCAAAGAAGACTGATCAGCAGGGGAGAGGAAGAGCGAAGGCAGAAGCAAAGAGGAAGGACTTGAGGTGCTTCCGGAACTGTAGATGGTTCTCCTCAAGTTTCAGAGTGGCAGGGAGGCTGTTCCAGAGGGTTGGCCCAGCCGAGGAAAGAGATCTACCCCAAACTAGTTGCTTGTAGAAGCGCCTGACCCTGAGGGTGTTGGAGGTAGAGGAGCAAAGAGGTTGAGTGGGAAGGTATTTACGGAGGGAGAGTTGAAGGTATTTTGGGCCCAGGCCACAGAAGGCATTGTGGACAATGCAAAGTGTCTTGAATGTAATCCTTGCAGTCACTGGGAGACAATGAAGAGATTTCAGGGCTGGTGAGATACAATACAAAGTCTCGAGGCCACGGACAAGTCTCACGGTCCTCTTCAGGATGAGTTGCAGAGGGCGTAGAGTAGAAGGAGGCAGATTTAGAAAGAGGCTGTTGCAATAGTTCATCCTAGAGAGAGCCAGAGCTCTACTGACAGTAAGCCTCTGGGGGAAGGAGAGGAAAGGAAGAATACCTATGAGGAGGTGCAGTTGGTAGTTTGACTTCTTAAAGGTGTCAGAGATTTGAGGAGAAAAGGAGAGCGTGGAGTCGATGATGACCCCGAGGTTCTTAGCCTCATGTGGGAGCAGGAAGAGGTCCAAGGGAGGCCAGCCAGAGAGTGACAGGAAAGGAAGGTGCAGGTGTGCCAATGAGGAGAATCTCTGTCTTAGGGGCATTATGGCAGAGATCATTGGCGGAACACCACTCCTGGATAGCAGACAGACAGTCAGAGATGAGAGAAGGAGAAGAGGTGGTGGAGGGAAGCCTGAAACCGAGCTGAGTGTCATCCACATAGCACTCAAAATTGGAGCAGTTAGCGGCAATACAGTGGGCAAGGGGTGCCAGGTATTGGTTGAACAGCCAGGGAGAGAGTTTAGACCCCTGGGGAACACCACAGGTAGAGAGTGAGACAGAGAAATGGAAGGACCCAAGTTGGACCTGGGAGGGTCGATCAGAGAGGAAAGAGGTCAGCCAGACCAGGGCCTGATTGGTGATACCCATGTTATCACGGAGATGGTTGAGGAGGGTGGCATGGTTGTCCATATCAAAGGCAGAGGAGGGATCGAGTAGGATGAGGACAGAAAGGATGTGTTCCAAAATACTCTTGTTGTGTGAGCCCTGGCCTAGCCATGGGCAGTGCACCCCCGTCCTTTCTCTGCAACCCACTGCTTATGATATTTCTCCACCCTGTCACGATACAGTGGCAGGGCCTTAGACATGAGCTTTATTGGTGTTCCTCCCCATTGCTAGTGATGTCTATATCTTACTGTCCCTGCAAATCCCCTCTAGCACGCTGTACATGCTGCTGTTTACCTGTAACCAAATAACAAGATAATCCACCCTCACCCTTCTCTCTCACCCTTCCATATGCAAACGCACTGCTCCAAATAATTGGCCAACACCACACCACACAGTGCTGCCCACAATTACCACCCCTTCTAGGGCATGGTTTTCACCCAGAAAACACAACCACAATAAATTAGACCAAAATGCTAAACTAACAACCACTACTTGTTCCAGGCCTTCTACTTATACGAGACCACTACATTTTATTTCCATATGCCTCCTTTAAATATTATACTGCCTTGTAGTCCCACCATCCCTCCCCTTCCGTGGAGGGGATCCCTGCCTTACCTTTGCCTTACCTTATGATGCCTTACCTTGTATTACTTTACCGAAACACTCAATCAATAGTGCACATTTTACCAACAAATAACCCTAACCTCAACCACGTCACATCAAGGACCTCGCTCTCCACGTAGTCACACCTTTCATACTTCCCCATGCAGCTTTCCCCTACTTGTTAATGCTTACAATAGTCTGCCCACATGTGTGTGCTGACCCAAACTCCTCCATCACAGGGTTCCAACACTGGCCCACTTCAAAGAGTAGAGAGGACTTTTCTTAAAATGGCTCCTGTTAAACCACTTGAAACATGTGTTTTGTCGGGGCTGGTTGCTGTAGGTGGGCATGGCTCCTTCTGGAGAAGCAGCCTGAAGCCCCTGCAGGTACGGGGGGCACTGCAATCTCTTCAGGGTCACCAATAGAAGGCACGCCCCTGAACACTCACACCAGAGATAATACATCCCAGCAGAGAAGAAAGGCCCAAGTCGATCTTGTAAATTTAACAAGTTTAATCTCACATGCAGATGAGAGCAACATCAAAGAACTCTGCTGCTAAGAAAGTTCTGCCGAAAAGTAGTACAGGCAGAATATTATAAAGCAAAACATTGTCATAAATGAGGCAATATATACAGTAAAAACCCATGCAACTGATTGGATTGATACTACAAATGTACTCCATCTATCCATAAGGGATGGTAGTTTATCGGTCCCAGCCCATTAGTCTTCCATCATGCGGGTGCTGCAGGGCTAATCTTCTTCTCACGTTGAAGGACGGAAAACAAATAAATTATACTCGTACTATACAGCTTGTTTTATCACTCATACTGTGCACTTGTTAATATGGACACACAGAAGGTTCTGGGGCTCTCTAACCTTCACACACACATTTCACTCCCTCCCTCCGTGCCATCCGGCTCAAAGGTCTCCACCCTCGTTTTGAACTATCAATTATCCCTCCCATCATCTCGCAATACATATCACATGATTGTCGTTTCAACGATATGCCCTGTCCATCCTCTTTGAACAGTTCAGGACTTGTTACTTTGGGGTTGGTGGTTGAAGGGCACCTGGTGCCATGGAATTTGGGGATCTGAGGGTTTAGTCAGTTATATGGGCTATAACTCGTGGTCACCCAGGAATGGGCTGAATCATGCTTTGGCCAGTGTGAGACAACATGCACATCAGGCACCAGTTCTGATCGTGGCCTTGAACACCACATTCCTCTTAGGTGAAAAATACATCTTTGCCACACTTTTGGAACAATGACTAGATGGTGTGGTGGGTGGGAGTGTGAACTGTCCTCATAAGAGCTTGGGCATGACTGTATATTTCTGTGGTTTTATGGATTTGGGGTTATTGTATGCACTGCTGCATTTACTGCACAGGCCTTCCCTTCTATCTGGGATTACTAATATCTACGCAAAATAGCGATGACACCAGAGCCACACCAGGTAGTTAAACTGTAATTGGTTATATTAACATGGGGTGTTGCTGGATGGGAAAGCGTACCTCTCACTGTCCCCCTCCCCCTCCATGTCCCAGGAGGATAGCATATGGCAACGTGCGCGCCTTGGAAGCAAGACGACACGAAGAAACACAGGTTCGATCCCCGGGTCCACACTTAGAAACCTCTGGGTGTTTAAGCGCGTTATAACGCAAATAAGACAAAAAAAACAATTACACACCTCAAAAACAAATAATTCCCGTAACAGCACCTCGATGCCCGCGGGCTGTGTGAGCGCTTTAAAAAAATGCAACAAAAAAGGATAAAAATAAAAATCCCTGGCTCATCACATTGCCTCGAATGCATCTTGCCTTACTTTAAAGCCCCTAGGGTGGTGAGGATGACCCTTCCCAACACCAGCCACCGCAGAAAGTGCAGAGCGCACAGAACCTCTGTCAGCGAGATATACATTCTTACAGCATGATGGTAAAGAACCACCACTTCACCGCAGTTGAGGTAAGGTGAATAAAAGATACCAGAAGTAGTAAACGAGCATCCCAGAATTCTTGATAGATACTTGTGAGTGGGAGCCCCCTTTTGATGACATTTCTATTATATGTTTTTTGTTATACGCTACAACCCTATCTTAATACGATAAAGATGTGTTTAATTTGAAGGCCAATTATTTGTGATTAAACTTCCTGGTTGCAATCTAAACACGTAGATAAAACCTGCTATTTCTGTTGTCCTGGCCACCATACCTTTGTAACTGTTTTTAAATGAATTGTACGCTGCCTTCCATACCTACATTCTCAGGAAAAGGCCCTTTCCTTATAATTGTGCAGTGGTTCCAAGCAAAAAAGAGACACATGCGGGAAGCATAACCTGTCTAACTGATATGATCTCTTCCTCCTGCCACTGCTATCATTATCACTTGTACCAAGCACTTTTCGAAGTCTTTCAAACACAGACTTAATCAATAATACCAGGTTGTGTTACTACTGTGGAAAGATTAATAGACCAGTTTCACAAGCCCTGACAGATCATATTTAGTTTCTATCTAGATTATTGTGGGAGAAGTATGCTTCTGTAAAATTAAATAATGACATACTGGATTCTAGTATCCAAGCTAATAGCTACGCTTTAGAATCAGATGTTCACAGTGAACCATGGCAATGTCAGTTTGCTAAGAAAAGGAACAATGAAAATGGCCTTGCATTAAATTCTAAGGTAGTTACATCACCCTGTGGGACGAAAGGAACGGTTAATTCTGTGTTTGAACATTAAGTTGGCAGTTGGAGAGGCTCACTGACAGATGTGGCTGCTCAAAGTGGCAGTGGCTTTCAACATGTTTGATGGCGCCATTATTAGCTATATTAATGACCTATTATTCTTGCAGCACAGCAAATAACAAGGCAAGCAGAGAGACAGCGAAAGATACGCAGATATATTCCCTGCCAGGAAATGTGAAACAGGCAGCTTCTTAATAATGGCAAGCAGTGAGTGACAGCGTGTGTCATTAATAGAAAGCATTATGACATTAACATGAACACTCTCCCTGTGCACCAGTTTCCCGCGAATTTCAAGGAAGACATTATTATTTATGATTGATAGGAGAGGACAATATTACTTCTGCACAGGTTTGGGCTTTGACAAAAAAAAAATAGAACATGAATATGCTTGCATCTTCCCAAATTATATAAACCTTTTGTGTGTGTGGTTCTCTGTGTGTGTAGCCATTATGTCTGTAAATGTGTTACTGAAAATTCAGGTATATGGTCATTTGAAGGAAGCTGATATTATGTTTGTATGTATGGGTGTGTGTGGCTATGTGGGGATGTGGCAGTATGCGTTTTTGTGTGTGTGTTTGCGTGGGGGTGAATGGTTTGCTCTCCACAGGACAGTTTGTGTGGTTTTCATAACAGATATGTGCAGAAAATAGTGTACTGATTCATGGGGTTATAAACTGTAAAAGGGGATTAACGTACTATCATACAGGCTATTAGTAATTAATGGGGCCCCCTTTCCACATCAAGTTCATTTTGACAGGTGGACATGCCCGCTACTTCTGGCCTTAGTCCCGCTATCCTTTTGATATGTTTTATGATATCCTTCAAACATGCTTCCCTTATTCCTATTTTAAAGAAAACCTGCGCCGAGCCTTCTCTTGTTTCTAACTTGTATCCTATTTCTTTTCTTCCGTACATATCTACACTACTTGAACATCTTGTCTATATCCAAGTGTGTTCATTTGTCTCTAATAACATATTCCCCCTCGCTTTCAATCTGGTTTCCGACCTATGTATGCAACTGAAACTGCTCTTCTTTCAGTTCTAAACTTGCTACTCACAAACCGCAACTCTAAACATTCTTCTATTCTCATTTAATTACATCTTTCTGCTGCTTTTGATACTGTCGATCACTCACTTCTGCTAGTCTCTCTACTTTTGTTTTCTCTGGTCCTAGTTCTTTCCTGGTTTAAATCTTACCTATCCTTTCAGACGCTTTCTGTCTCTTGAGGTGGGACAACCTCTAATTCTCATCCTCTTGCTCATGGTGCCCACAAGGGTCGGTCTTAGGTGTCACGGCTCCAAAGTCCAGGTGCAGGAGTGGCGCGAACCAACTACCCCCACTGCGGTCTGAGCACCTGCAAGACGAGCTTACACAGGCCGCCGAGACCCCAGCAGGGAAAGAGGGTTAGGATCTTGTTGGTTGGATGGGTCTCAAACAGAGGATAACCGGAGTGAGGGTTAGGAGAGGGGAAGTGGACAGGCAAGGAGACATATAGGAAAAAACAACAGTAATATATGCACTATCACACCAACACACACACACCAACACACACACACACACACACACACACACACACACACACACACACACACACACACACTGTTTTACAATAACTTTTGATGCAAAAGGCACTTAGCTCTGTGGTTGAGTGCTGGCCTGCCTCCTGCCTGCGCACTCTCAGGTCCGGAGTTCAGAGCAGTTCCAATGCTGCAAGAGAGTTTTAGTATTAGTGACCTGTGTTAACTCACATAGGCATAATACGTTTCACACACATACAGTGCTGGCACATGCACATTACACGCTCTTAAGGCTTGCAGTTCCCAACAACAGCGTGTGTCTCAGAACATGTGGCTCAAGTTCGCCGCACGTGGCTTAAAAAGAGCTAGATCCATCGTGCCGCCAAAGTTTTGCCGCACGTGGCCTGTATCAAGCACTATGTGCTGCCAAAGTCTGCCGCACGTGGCTGTGGTCAGAAAATGCTCTCCGTGCTGCCAAAGTTCGCCGCACGTGGCCGAAAACACGTGAATAACAAACGCTGCATGCGTTAATGGTAATGGGTCTTGGTAGCCCAAAGTCAGGCTGGTTATATGCGGGGGAGTGCTGCGTAGCACTTAGCTTTTGTCCCTTGCAGGGGATGTAATATGGCTGGGCGGTGCCCCCTGCGCGAGCCCCTTAGCGAACTGTATGTCCCTATGCTCCTCTGCTTGTTTTGCGCTCTCCCCCCGCTGCTGCGCTTCTGATTTCCATGTAGGAAGTCGCCGCTCGTTCGCAATGGTTTGGCCGCACTTGTCTGTTGTGAGCGAGGGGCCGGAATGCTGGTTCCTTGGGGCGTGGCCCCTCGCGTAATCCCTGTCGGCAGGAGCTCTGCTGGATGCGTCCGTTTCGGTCGGGAGCTTAAGCACAAGCCCCGAGCCTTCGTTCTGCGCGCATGCGCGTGCGCGAGCCCCTCCCAACCTGGGAGTGTAAAAGTAGTTCCTGGCCCGGAGGCTGCTGGGAGTTGTGGTCCGGCGAGCCTTCTGCCTGCAGAAGGGACAGAGAAGCCTCCTGTAAGGCTGGAGGCTGTTCCTTTGGGCTTGTTTTGTTTTGTGTCTGGTTCCTCTGTGCCCTGGGCCTCTCACTAAGCCCTGACTCCCCCTTACAACTCCCTGAACCCTGACAGTACTCCCCCCCGCACGGAAGGACTCGGGTTTGGGTTTCTCAGGATAATTTTTGTGGAATTGCCTTACCAGTCTAGGGGCATGCACATTGTGTGCAGGCTCCCATGAACGTTCCTCAGGCCCATACCCAACCCAGTCCACCAAATAGTATAACCCATCTGGGCGTCGCTGTGCATTCAGAATTCCCTGGACCTCATATTCAGGATGCCCCTGAACTATGATTGGCGGTGGTTTTTCAGTGCGAATGGATGGCCGGGCAGGTTTCAATAAGGATACATGAAAAGTGGGATGAATTTTCATTTGTGGGGGTAATGCCAGCCTCACTGCCACCGGGTTAATCACATCCGAAATAGTAAAAGGACCTAAAAACCTTGGTTGTAATTTACGAGGTCCAGACAACTTAATATTTCGGGTTGACAACCAGACCCTGTCGCCCTGTTGGTACCGGGGACTTATTTTTCTCCTTTTGTCTGCATAATGCTTATATGATTTCTTTGCGGTGTCCAGATTTACCTGAATATCCTTCCAGACCTGTTGCGCATAAACCTGACGCCCCAATAGAGAGGGTAGGTTTGTAGGCTGATCACCAGATCTGGTTGGCAATACTCTAGGATGGTATCCATACGCACCAAAGAAGGGCGTATGCTTGCTAGAACTATGCACAGTGTTGTTGTAAGCTATTTCTGCCAACCAGACATATTGGACCCACAACACTTCGGTATTGGCTGCATAACAGCGGAGGTATTGTTCCAGACCTTGATTTCACCCGTTCGGTTTGGCCGTCCGTTTCCGGGTGGTAACCGGATGATAGGCTGACCTCCATCCCGATTAATTGGCAAAACGCTCGCCAAAACCGGGAAGTGAATTGAGGACCTCTGTCTGTGATAACACGTGTGGGAAGACCGTGTAGGCGAACCACATGATGTAGAAACAAGTCTGCTAACTCGCATGCGGTGGGAACTCCAATACACGGAATGAAGTGACTCATCTTGGTGAGGGAGTCCACAACCACCAGGATAGAGGTGTATTTTTGTACTGGTGGCAAATCTACAACCAAGTCCATTGTGATTGTATGCCATGGAGCCGGTGGCGTTGGCAATGGTTGGAGTAAGCCAACTGGTTTCTGGTGACTGGCTTTTTGTCTGCTACAAGTGCTGCATTCCGTCACGTAAACCCGCACATCACGAAGTAACGTAGGCCACCAAAAGTGTCTGGAAACGTTCTGCTGGGTTTTAGCAATACCAGGATGTCCGGCTAATGTAGTGTCATGACACCAATGTATCACTTCCTTTCTGAGTGCTGACGTAGGTAAATATAAGGCCTTAGCGTAATATGGGACACCATATACCAATGTATGTTGCGGGCCTCTTGAACACCACTTTTGCAACTCTTGAGCAGACATGGCCTTCAACACATCATCAAAGATGTTCGGTCTACCCACTAGTCCGACTATCCGGGTGGGCGGAATTATAGAACGAACCTCACCTATGCTTTTTGTCTCTGGCTCTGGATATCGAGATAGGATATCTGCCTTCATATTGTTTGCTCCTGGGCGATATGTAATTAGAAAGTCAAAACTAGAGAAAAACATTGCCCAGCGTAATTGGCGGGGGCTTAGTGTTTTTGCAGTTTTAATGAATTGTAAGTTCCTATGGTCTGTCATGACTGTGACCGTATGGCGGGCTCCCAACAGGTAATGTCGGCATTCGTCGAACGCTGCCTTTACTGCCAATAATTCTCGGTCGGCTATGGTATAATTAATCTCAGCCGGTAACAGTTTTCTAGAGTAGTATGCCACAGGGTGTAATAACCCCGTTTTGGGGTCTCGTTGAGATAAGACCGCTCCTAAGGCATAGCTTGATGCGTCGGTTTCAACTAGGAATGGCTGGCTGAGATCAGGATGGCGTAGTACTGGTGCGGATGTAAAGGCAGACTGCAATTGCTGAAAACTTTGTTCAGCGGCTTTATCCCATACAAACGTCTTTCCTTTCCTAAGCAACGTTGTAATGGGCGTCACTAGTTGCGAGAAGTTCTTAATAAATCGCTGGTAGAAATTGGCGAAACCCAAGAACGATTGTACTTCCTTCACGGATGTTGGAGCCGCCCAGTCGACCACTGCTTGTACCTTTTTCTGGTCCATCTGTACCCCAGATGGTGTCAGAAAGTATCCCAGGAACTCCACGGTGGTATGGTGAAATTCGCATTTCTCAAGTTTAGCATATAGATGGTGTTCCCGAAGGCACTGTAATACTGCCCTGACATGTTTAACGTGTTCCTGCATGCTGGTGGAATATATCAAGATATCATCGATATAAACCACAGCGAAAACATCTAGATACTCCCGTAACACTTCATCTAAGAAGTGTTGGAACGCTGCTGGAGCATTACACAACCCGAAAGGCATCACCTGGTACTCGTACAGACCGAATTTGGTCCTGAATGCGGTCTTCCACTCATCTCCAGCCCGCACTCGCACCAGGTGATAAGCCCCCCAAAGATTTAATTTTGTGTATATTGTTGCATTCCGAACTTGATCGAGCAATACTGGAATAGGTGGCAGGGGGTACCGATTTTAAATCGTAATTCGATTGATTCCTCTATAATCGATACAAGTTCTCAGTTCACCATTCTGTTAAATTGAGTTACATATGTGACTAACTCCTTATTGCCTTGACGTAGGGTAAGTAACTCCCTGTCTTTACACATAGAGGCAGCTTAACGACTAAAGATCTTACCGAACTCATTTTGGAATTCAACCCATCTGTAAAGAACTGCGTCATCCCTTTGTACTAAAGGATTAGCCCAAGCCGCTGGATCTCCTGTAAGGTAGGATATCACAAAGGCTGTTCTAGCCTGGGTTGAGCGAAATGCTGAGGGCTTGGTCTGGAAATGAAGCTGGCATTGAGTCAGGAAGGTTTGGTATTTCTGTGGATCACCGGAGTATCTTTCTGGGGGAGCTAAAGGAACTAAGGACTCTGGAGTTACACTTACTTGGACAGGAGTGGGTGCAGTAGCACCACCCGGAAGGCTCGTGGTTTGGGCAGGTAAAGAACGTACTTGGACAGCCAGGGTAGCATATTCCTGTCTAGTGGCAGTGAGCTCCGCTTGTAGGTCCTGTAGGACCTTGGTTAATTCTTCCATAACCTAGCTGGGTCGTGCCACTCAGGCACGTGTCACACTTGGGCTTGTGCTTCTGTCACGGCTCCAAAGTCCAGGTGCAGGAGTGGCACGAACCAACTACCCCCACTGCGGTCTGAGCACCTGCAAGACGAGCTTACACAGGCCGCTGAGACCCCAGCAGGGAAAGAGGGTTAGGATCTCGTTGGTTGGATGGGTCTCAAACAGAGGATAACCGGAGTGAGGGTTAGGAGAGGGGAAGTGGACAGGCAAGGGGACATATAGGAAAAAACAACAGTAATATATGCACTATCACACCAACACACACACACACACACACAGTGTTTTACAATAACTTTTGATGCAAAAGGAACTTAGCTCTGTGGTTGAGTGCTGGCCTGCCTCCTGCCTGCGCACTCTCAGGTCCCGAGTTCGGAGCAGTTCCAATGCTGCAAGAGAGTTTTAGTATTAGTGACCTGTGTTAACTCACATAGGCATAATACGTTTCACACACATACAGTGCTGGCACATGCACATTACACGCTCTTAAGGCTTGCAGTTCCCAACAACAGCGTGTGTCTCAGAACATGTGGCTCAAGTTCGCCGCACGTGGCTTAAAAAGAGCTAGATCCATCGTGCCGCCAAAGTTTTGCCGCACATGACCTGTATCAAGCACTATGTGCTGCCAAAGTCTGCCGCACGTGGCTGTGGTCAGAAAATGCTCTCCATGCTGCCAAAGTTCGCCGCACGTGGCCGAAAACACGTGAATAACAAACGCTGCATGCGTTAATGGTAATGGGTCTTGGTAGCCCAAAGTCAGGCCGGTTATATGCGGGGGAGCGCTGCGTAGCACTTAGCTTTTGTCCCTTGCAGGGGACGTAATATGGCTGGGCGGTGCCCCCTGCGCGAGCCCCTCAGCGAACTGGATGTCCCTATGCTCCTCTGCTTGTTTTGCGCTCTCCCCCCGCTGCAGCGCTTCTGATTTCCATGTAGGAAGTCGCCGCTCGTTCGCAATGGTTTGGCCGCACTTATCTGTTGTGAGCGAGGGGCCGGAATGCTGGTTCCTTGGGGCGTGGCCCCTCGCGTAATCCCCGTCGGCAGGAGCTCTGCTGGATGCGTCCGTTCCGGTCGGGAGCTTAAGCCCAAGCCCCGTGCCTTCGTTCTGCGCGCATGTGCGTGCGCGAGCCCCTCCCAACCTGGGAGTGGAAAAGTAGTTCCTGGCCCGGAGGCTGCTGGGAGTTGTGGTCCTGCCTGCAGAAGGGACAGAGAAGCCTCCTGTAAGGCTGGAGGCTGTTCCTTTGGGCTTGTTTTGTTTTGTGTCTGGTTCCTCTGTGCCCTGGGCCTCTCACTAAGCCCTGACTCCCCCTTACAACTCCCTGAACCCTGACATTAGGGACTTACCTTTTTTCCCTCTACACTTCTCTTCTTGCTAAAGTTATCTCTTCTTATGGTCTATCTCACGACCTCTATGCTGACGGCAACCAGATCTTTCTGTCTTTCACCTCCTTCTCTTCTGACATTTATACTCAGCTTTCTTCGTGTTTAATGGCCATCAAATCATGGATGTTCGCTCATTATCTCACATTTAATACCACAAAAACAGAAGTACTCTTTTTCCGTTTACTACTATTCCCTCTCCTATTTCTACTCCATTTGTCTCATTTCCTACTTCTCAACTTTTCTTTGTATCCACTGCTCTTAATATGGGACTGTACTTTGATTCCGCTCTATCATTTAAACATCATATCTCTATTTCCTCTCGAGATTGTCACTATCTTCTATTTAATATTAAAAATGTTTGCTCTTTCCTAACTTTTGGTGTAACTTAACTATTCATATGTTCTCTATTTTGTTTGAGTCTCTTCTATTACTCCAGTGCACACTTTGGTCTTCCTACTTCTCGACTTGTTCCTCTAAAATCTGTTTTCAATGATGCTATTCGGGTACTTCTTTGTTTGACTCTGCGTGAATCAGTATCATCTGCTCTTCTCACTTCGGGCAGGCTCCGTACTGGTCTCATTTTACAGTCCCTCCCGCTCCCTTTGCTCTAATTCTTAGTTTCAACTTGTGGTTCCAGTCTCTATCCTGCGCTCAATTACGCTTTTTCACAATTGCTCACCTTGCCCCCTTGCACTTTGTTACACTTCGGGCTTCCCTGCGGGCTTCCTTGCAGAATACGGATCCTTTACAAGCTCCTCTGTGGAGCAGATACAGGTTGCCATGGCGACTGTACAAACTACGACAGAGTCCGTGTCAGCTGACACGTCCTGTACGTGGAAGACGTAGGGCAAGACACGCCCCCATACGGCTTTAAAACCACCGTCTTTCAATGGGCTCGTTGCTGCTAATTAGTGTTACAAGCTACAGCGGTTACGTCCGTTTGCTCTTTCGTGGTTCCTTTGCACGAATTCCTATTCTGCTTACCTGGTTCTGACCCTTGCCTGGCTTCTGGATTGGCTTTCTACTGATCGCTACGTTTCTGATCCGGACTTCTCCTGTTTTGGCTTGCCTCCTCCTTTATTCCTGTCGTGCTTGCCTGGCTTTTGACTCAGAACGTTATTGGATTATTCTTTCTGCTTCCTGCTGCCTCTTGCGGTACCTCATCCCAGCTAGCTGTTACCAGACACGGAACGCCTTTGCCCTCCTCACAGTTGACTTGCTATCAACCACCCGGAACTCTTCCACGCCTTATCTGGATGCGTGTGTACTCAGGGAACTCCATCTCTGCTATTTGAAATCATTTCCCTACGGCCTTGTTTGGATTTTTCCTTTTGCTGGATTTTGGGACATTGAGTGTCTACCCTGTCTTGTGAACTTGTCTTCAAGTGCATATAAACGCTTTGCTGATTCTGCACCAACCCGACACTAGTGCGACCCTCGTACCGTTCGGGTTTATTTCACTATACTAACATTCCTGTTTGTTGTTTTCGCCTATCGTTATCTCCTGTTTCCTGGACTATTATCCATCCTCAATATATCCATATTTCAGGTTGGTTGTCATTGGTTCAATACTTTAGGAAGTCTCTTTAGAATTCTTTCCACTCACTGTACTTATTCATATTCGTGTAGATTCACCCCGGGGAAGCTCCACTCCAATACTTACCTAGGTATTTCCTGTATTATACTGCTGTTCTGATTGCTTGGTTTATTCTCAACACTGTTTAATAACTTTGTATTCTTTTGCAGCATTGGTATTGGCGGTGTGTGTTCTCCCCGCTCTTTTATTCAATTGACACCTCTGTCTGTCCCAATCGAAACAGCAGAGAGGTACATTGTAGAAAAGAGCCCCTCTTTGAGGAAGCCTGAGTCTTGTACTCAGGGGAGCTGGGATGGAAGGCTGAATATTGATTCTTGTACAAACATCATCTCCAAGGTCACTCCACCACGTCTTGGGCCTACTTCGAAGTCGTGAGTAACACACTTCAATCTTCTTCCTATTTCTCTATGTTCTATCACCTCTTAGTCTTCATTTCACAAATCACTGAAACAACATCTGATCCAGCAGGGCTGATTACAGGCACCCAATGTCAATCTTTATTTGTTCCCTTTTGTACCGTTTTTATATTCTTTCTATGTTAAGGGATTTTGATTAAAGCACTATGTAAATACAAAATACATATAATATAAATACAAATACAAATTTAATACACATTTTATATAAAAAGATCACACTTTTTTATATTGATTTTAAAAGAAATGTATATTTGATATCAAGTGGGTGTATTTTATATCAGTTTTGATATAAAGTGAATACACATTTTATATAAAAATGATGTAAACATGGGAGCAATGTGGTGTGGTGGTGCTTGGTCAACTATGGAGGACGAGGGGGCGTGGCCAACTGCGCGATGCAGTAGACGTGTGCTCTCGGAGCTCCCGCGACCGCGGCCCAACATCCTGCTACATTCGACCATTTGCAGTGCTTGGGGGACCCCCAAGATAAGCCCCCCCAGTGCCCGATACCCTGGAGCGCATATGGGGCGATTTCCAGCCTGAAACGCCCAGGAACCGCGGAGACAGCAGCGAATGTGGGGAACGCCGGTGCGGCCCGCGGAGGAAACAAGATGGCCGCCGGGGTGCGCTCTGGGTGAGGAGCGGGTCATCTCTGCATCTCCGTAGCCGGCGGGGATCGAAGAGCCAGAGTGCCTGTGCGGGTTGGAGGCGCAGGCGAGCCCCCCGAGGGAACCTGTGAGGGGAGCCGCCCGCCCGATCGAAGAAAGGAGCGGACAGCTGAACGCTGCGAGGGAGTCCCGTGCACTGCCGAGGCGGCCCCGCCGGTGAGTGCCTGCTGCTGTTGCTGGGGGGTCCCTGCGCGAGACTCATCCCGCCTGCTAGGGAGACCCCAAATTCGCTGGGAATCCCGAAACCCGACTTCATCCTGAGAAGCCGGCACAAGCACCGGACACAACTCCCCCCCGAGAGCAGACATCTTGAAACCTGCTGGCCCGCTGCGCGGGCTGAACCATCCGGCGGGGCCCACGCCTCCGCGAGGCTTTGTTTGCTCCCCCCCCAACCCCTGGGAGATACTAGGTGATAACGTTGAGGGAGAAGGCGGCCCTGGGGCGCGCCGCCGGGCAACGCCTGGAGAGACGGCTGGGGGTTTCTGCTGCAGCCGAAGGGGCCATTCGGGTCTCTCCTGCCCCCCCTGGAACTACAAGCACCGAGGATCTAATAACAGAAGGTGGGGATACGCCGATACGCGGCCTCCATCCCAACGGGGTATAACAATCCCCTAGCGCCGGTGGTCGGGCCAACACATCCACTGACACGAGTTCGCCACCCGGCTCTCTACGCCCTTCCCTTCCCCCCACCCGCCTCGGTCGGGGGGGCTGCCCGCGTCCACAGAAGGTGTGGGCAGCGCTCATAACCCAGCGCAACTGTCCTGGTGGGGCTGAACCAGTGTGCAAGAGGGCGCCCGTGAGGCAGTGACCATGGGGAAAGACAAGATTAGAAGACCGGCCACGCAAAACAGAATCGACCAATATACGGTTCCCCCATCGCAACCTCCTGACACTCCACTGCTGCCGTCGGTCGAAGAGGACTCTGCATCTGGGCTCTCCCTAAGGGATGTCATGGCAGCTATAGCGGACTCCCGCTCATCGATGGAGCAAAAGATGGACGGAATCAGTCTCGACGTGTCCCTCCTCCGACATGACCTGCAGAAACTATCGGCACGCACTGGGGAGGCGGAGCAGCGCATCTCCAACACGGAGGACGGGTTGCAAGTAATACAACAACAGCTCCAAGGAGTCACCGCCAAACTTAAAACTCTGGAAGCCAAAGTCGAAGAAGGGGAGGGCAGATCCAGGCGCAATAATATCCGCATCCTCGGTATCCCTGAGAAAGCTGAAGGCCCCTGTATGGAGCTTTTCTTGGAGCAATGGCTGATGGACCTGTTCGACCAACGATCCTTTTCTAAATTCTTCTCTGTAGAGAGGGCACACCGAATGCCCACTGGCAGACCAGTGCCTGGTGCTCCACCGCGAACGGTGATAGCAAAGCTACTGAACTACCGAGACCGAGACGCGCTGCTGCACCTCGCACGAACCAAGGGCACGACCACATTCAACGGGTCCAAGATAGCCTTCTTTCCGGACTATACCCGTGAGGTCCAGAAAGCGAGGCAATCCTTTGAAAAGCTGAAGCGACAGCTGCAAGCGATGGGAGTCAAGTACGGCCTGCTCTTCCCGGCCCAGCTGAAAATATATTACAGGGGTACAACAGTCCACTTCAACGACCCAAGGGAGGCCTGGCGTTGGGCAGAGCAGCACATAGAAGGGGACTGGTCGGTGCCCCGGCCCAACAGGGACAGAAATCCTAGACCACCACCGGCACATCCTCCACATCCTCCGGATCCGGGTCAACCACCCTCACCGAACCAACCGGCGGCGGCCGGAGATTGAACAGGATTGCTCCTTACGGAGGGGTCTGCCCCCACAAGCGGGAGCACGCCCAAATTGATGTTGCAGGGGGTGTGGGAGAGTACCACAGCACTGCTATAAGTTGTCTAGGTCATTAATAGTGCGGTCTGCGGGGGCACTTCTTCCGTTGCAAGTGGGGAAAGCAACGGGGGCCTCCCCCCCTCCATTCGTTAACTTCTTCTAGTGTTAATCTGTACAAGGGTTTGTAAGGCTGTCACCTTACGTTGTTGAGGGTCAGCGATGTTGGGGCGACAGGTACTTCGTGTTGGGGTGGAGTATGGGGTGGGGGTGGGAAAGGAAAGTTTCAATGGGTTCACTGTTACCCCGGGAGCAACGCGTCTCCGCAAGCTCCGAGGTTTGTTGAAGTTGAAGTTCACGGCAACACGAGGCTACAAATGGTTCAGGCAGCACATCACTCAGTATTCATGGCACATACTGCGATACACCACTGTTGACGGGGATGCCCTCCTCGGAATACACCTGGTCAATCTCTTGTGTGAGTCCTTAGATGGCACCTTTACAACCACAGTCGACTCCGACTGAACATCCCAAGTCTCTCAAGGTGCTCACCTGGAACGTAAATGGGATGGGCTCGGCGATCAAGAGGCGCTTGATTAAACATATTCTCAGTAGACACTCCCCCGATGTGGCCCTGCTATCCGAAACCCACTTGGCGGGTTCGAAATGTTTGCATTTCCAACGCACAAACTACAGGGCTGCCTTCCATGCGGGATATACAATGGGATCCAGGGGCACTCTCATCCTCATACATAAACGTGTCCCTTTCACCCTCCAGTGCTTAGAGCAAGACCCACAGGGCCGCTATGTGCTGATCCTTGGTACGCTTGGGAACGTAAGGGTCGCCTTCGTCTTGGTGTACTCCCCGCCCGGACTGGGGCAGGAGCTACTGGACGAATTGACTGCCCTCATAGGTAAACACCAACCTGACGAGCTGTTTCTGGGTGGAGACTTTAATGATGTCATGTGCAATTCCACTGATCGTACACATCTCAGACATCGCAACCCGGACACCCCCACAAAGCTCTCTACCTTTGCTTCTGCCTTGGGCCTGGGTGATGTATGGCGGGAACTGCACCCGGACGTCAGGGGATACTCCTTCCACTCTGGTGCCCACGGTTCCCTCTCCAGAATTGATTATCTCTTTGTTCCACATACAGATCTCTATAAGGCAACGGCGGCGGAATTCCTTCCCCGGGGCATCTCAGACCACTCGCCTCTGCTGGTGGAGATCCGCACGCGGGGTGTTTCCCCCCCTAGGACATGGAGACTGAATACTTACTATCTGGGTTCCCCCGAACTTGTTGATCACCTCACTGAAGTCTCTACCGAGTATTTTGAAATTAATGACAACGGAGAACAGGATCCAGTGGTGGTTTGGGAGGCCTATAAGACCGTTTTGCGGGGTGCCTTAATCTCCTGGGTGGCAAATAATAGGCGAGAGAGGCTCCGGGAAGTAACAGAGGCGGAGGGTGAACTGGCCCAATGTGAGAATAAGCACACCCTTGACCCATCCCCGCAGACCCAGCTCTCCCTTAAACGAGCCACCGAGCGGCTCCGAAACCTCCTATTAGATAATGCTAAACAAGCCCATTGGGACTCCAGAGCCAGAATTTATGAGCACGGAGACAAAGCTGGCCGACTGCTAGCCTGGTTGGAGAGGAGAGATGAGGAACAACGATGTGTTCGGGAGATTGTCAACTCACGGGGTGAAAGGTTTCAGTCGGATGCAGAGATAGCTGAGGCTTTCGCCCAATTTTATGAAACACTTTATCGGGCTCCGACCTCGCGGCTGGACCCGTCCCTTCTAAATGACATCCCATTCCCGACTCTCTCAGTACAACAAAGGGTGAGGCTGGACTCTGATCTCTCAGAGACCGAGGTGGCTGATGCACTAGCCCAGCTGCAGACCGGGAAGACGCCAGGCCCGAACGGGTTTCCGGTGGAGACGTGGCAGAAACTGGGAGGGGTCAGCATAGCGTCATCTCTCCATAAAATGTTATTGTCAGCCCGGGAACAGGGCGCTCTCCCGCAGGATCTGTGCAAGGCCACCATCGTGGTCATCCCCAAACCGAGCAAGCCCCAGGAACACTGTGCCTCCTATAGGCCGATCTCGTTAATCAATGGTGAGGCTAAGGTCCTCGCCAAGCTCCTGGCCAATAGGTTACAATCAGTGGCCGATACCCTAATACACCCGGACCAATGTGGCTTCATGCCACACAAATCGACCCGAATGAATCTGCGTCGACTCCGTTTAGCGTTAGAGAGGGCTCCCGCCATTGACATTCCGCTTGCCCTTCTGGCAGTTGACTTTGAGAAGGCTTTCGACTCGGTCCGATGGGATAGCCTCTGGGAGATCATGGCACGTATGGGCTTTGGGGAGGAGTTCATGGGATGGGTGAAATTGTTGCATACAAATATATGGGCGGAGGTCAAGGTGAATGGGTGGACCTCTCGCCCCTTTCGACTGGGACGTGGCACGCGGCAGGGGTGCCCCCTCTCCCCCCTTCTCTTCGCCCTGGCGATAGAACCATTGGCTATATGGCTTCGCCAGAGCACATCCTGGATGGGATTCAGATGGCCAGAGGGACACGAGGACCGGATATCTTTATATGCGGACGACCTCCTGTTATACCTGGGAGACCCTGCCCGAGCTTGCCCCATAGTGACCCAGATTCTTGTCCGATATGGGAGATTTAGCGGTCTAAGGATCAACTGGAAGAAATCTGTTTTCTTCCCAGTGAAGGGAGGAGAACAGCCCGACCCACAGGAATGCCCTTATCAAATAGAACAGCTTGGTTTCCGATACCTTGGGATTTGGATCACATCGGACCTAACTGGCTATAGCAGGCATAACCTCAGGCCAATCCTGGATCGATTCTCTAATGATGTACAGCACTGGAAGCTTCTTCCCCTGACCCTCATGGGTAGAGCCGCTCTCTTTAAAATGTTGGCTCTTCCGCGATTCCTTTACGTCCTTCAGAACGCCCCTTTGCAGATCTCGGGGGCCGAATTTGGCCGGGTGGAAACTCTCCTTAGGGAGCTCTTGTGGGGTGGTGGACAAGCGCGCATAGCCCTGGCTACACTTCAGAGGTCGATCTGGGAGGGTGGGATCGGAGTGCCCCGCCTTCAGACCTACTATTGGGCCTCACAATTAGTGGTGGTCAATGACCTACTGCATGGGGACCGGGAACTACCCTACATTAAGGCCGATGTGGCAACCATGCATGACACCGATCCACTACAGCTACTGTACGACACCCCCCCTAGATCCTCCCCACTAACGATGAGGGCACAGATCACTACCACTTGGAGGCAAGTGCACAACTTTGTGGGATGGGGAAACAAGATATCAGCGGCGAAACCCCTATGGAGAAATGCCAACCTGAGGGAAATGGCGAGGTTCGAACCTTGGCCGTGCTGGGTGAGAGCTGGGATACAGAAAGTGGGAGATGTTCTTAGCGGTGAGAATCTTGCCCCGTTTGCGGTCCTGCAGCACAGGTTTCGACTCCCTGACACCGAAATATACCACCATATGCAAATGTCCCATGCCCTAAGAGTCCACATAGCGCTTGACGACAGCATACCGGAGTACTCACCTATAGAACGTAACATTCTACCTGAATACATCCCCTCCAAATGCACATCCATTCTTTACAATGCCATTGCATCCTTTGCGACTCCTGAATTGATCAGCTTAAAGGCCAAGTGGGAAACAGATGTAGGGAACATTGACCCTGAGGACTGGATACGGGTACTAATGCACCCCAGGGAAACTGCCATCTCCTCGAGACTCAGACTAGTGCAACTTAAAATACTACATAGAGTGTATTATCCTAGAACTGCACTGTTTGGATGGAAGAGGGCAACAAACCCGAATTGCCTTAGATGTGGGAACGAGGAGGGGACCTTCTTTCACATTCTGTGGTCCTGTCCCCACATCCGAACTTTCTGGGGGGCGTGTTGTCGGGAACTGACCCGGATACTCTCCACTTCAATAGAACTTGACCCGAAGGTCCTAATCCTGGGAGCGCCAGGGGAGTATGAACTGAATAAATGGGGAGAACTCTTATTGCATACGGCGACGGCCCTGATGAAGCGGAACATTGCACAAAAATGGGGAGTCCCCGAATCTCCGACGATGGAGCAATGGGCGATAGACATGGACACATATGCTATGTTTGAAAGACGGGTCTATAATGCAAGAGGCTGTCCCAACAAAGCCTCTAAAATATGGGCGGCATGGGAGGAGGGAGGGCCTTGAGGCGTGTGGCCTTGAGAGATGCCGCTTTTGAATATTCACACTGTGAATTGCAGGTGTGTCCCCTGTGAACGGTAATGATATACTACTACTGCTGAATGGGTCATGCGGGCCTCATCTGATGTAGCTGCCTCTTTTTTCTCTTTTCTCCTTTCTCTTTTCTTTCTTTTGCGCCTCTCTTTTGGTTTTGGCCTATCATGTCTATGTTATGACTAAATGAAAATAAAATGTTTTATAAAAAAAAAAAAAACTATGGAGGACGAAATGAGCTTTGGGAGTGACGTGGCAATGACACAGGAGTGGGAGGGGCCTTTAATGTTATAGGAAGCGGCTATAAACTTTATAGAGAGCATAGATGACATCATGATGTTATAATATGAAGGCCACCAGTAGTAACATTAAACTTGTATATCGTTTTGATATAAAATGATTGAACTATAAATAGGCCTGGGCTGGTTCTAAGGCTATGAAGAAACCGGGGAAGAGGGATTTACAGCCTGGATATATAGTTTTTGCTGTAGGGATGGAAAACATGAGTGCTCCTTCAGCTTTCTAGGGGCTATCGGGTGTGATATTCAGGAAGGTACGATGAGGGAAAAACACCCGACGGGAGCCCTGGGCGTTATTGTCTTGTGAACAGTGATGAGCTGGAGGACGCTCAGGACTTTATAGTGGATGGTGAGGCCGGTGTTCTTTACGAGAACATGGCTACACTCTCTGTTGACAATGAGACGCTGCTTACTGTTATGGTTATGGGGCAGTCTGCTGGAAATTGCATCATGATAAAGCAAGGTGGACCAGTGGAATGGGATGACACATAAAGTTGTTGCTCAAATACAAATTTAAATGTTTAATAATTCATCAGTACAAATTTCACATCATTAATACATCTATGCTATAAAATCATAAAACTAAATAATTCATTTCATCAATTCAACATTCGTATCTCAAACATTCATTCTCAAACCCATACTTTCCGATTCAAACCATCAACAATAAAACCATTTTGGCATGTCAAGGCAGTGTGAACTGTTGTTATTAATACAGTCTTCCTTAATTTTATCATGTATTCATGACCCGGTCTAAAATATCAGGTGTCAAGCATCTGCTATTTAAATTGGTCCAGATCCTCACTGTAGATAGTCGACATGTGTTTCGGTCATAAAGACCTTCTTCAGGACATAGGGCACGCAGTAATAACTCTGCCCTTCTTCAAAGTGTATAGGCCAATGTTCATTCTAAAACACATACATATACAATCATCAGGAAAGTGTCATCCTTCTTTTATTTAAATGGTGACTTATATTGTCACAAAAAGTGTCTAGACAATAGAAACACCACAGTCTACTCACCCCCAAGATCCTATTCAAGGGTAACCAAGCTGACCAACGGAATAAATCCTCCACAGGACTCTATAACATTTTAGATATCCTGTGGATAAAAACAAAAAATGCCACTTTATCTATTTGTGATAATCACCACTAGGCTCTTCTACATCACTTAACCAAACTCAAAACAATAAAAAAAGATGTACCACAAACCACTTACAATCACTGCAGGTTTGTGTAGACAAATTTTGTACGCCTTCGGCGCAGTCCACAAATATATTTCAATAGGTGTATCAGGTTGGTTCGGCTATGAATCCCTCCACCGACCCAGATCCGGTCAAGAAATTGCATTCACAACATTAAGGAGCATGTGCCCATAACATCTGTTAATTTGGAACTGGCTACCTGAGATGGTGATGACATGATTCTGGACCAGCCGCTGGGTGTGGTGTCTGAAGACAGTGGATATGAATCTATGATTATGCAGGCAGATACTTCCATGATGCCACGGAGTAAATACATTTCACAGGGTCCCGTTCTAAATGTGGGTTCAAGCATTTCGGCTTTCGGATGGCTTGTTATCGGTGGGTATATTTTAAAGTGAGCATTTGTATTTTGTAGGGCACAAGAACTAATCGTAGTTAAAACTATGCGTCTTTGTTTTGTTTACAGCCTGTAATCAATAAAGTGGACGGTGGTGAAGAGAACCAAGCTGTAGTGGAGTCTATCAATATTTACTGTGTTTGCTGTTCAAACCAAATAGAAAATCTGGGAATCACGATAATAGCCCATGCAAACGATTTGTTTCCCTAATGGAGACTGATAGCATTAAAGATGACACACTCACATATTCTGTGACATGGATTGATATTATGGGCATTCAAGGTTTTAGGGTCATTGTGATGAAAACCTGTATAAAACAACTCTTTCACAGATGGTGCTCAGGGACGCAGGATGCTCATGAATGTTTGGAAATATCTTCCACGGATAATTCGCTACGTAAAATTTGTCACATGTTGAGCCCTAAACTCCTTGCAGAAATTATGTGAGGGATACAGTCGCTAACACATCTAGGTTTTGGCATAGGGACTGAACGATGTATGTCTAAAGCTTTGTGGACTATACAATCAGCAAATAATCCCCCTTCTGAAAATCAAGCAGTTTAGACAGGATTGTAGGTGTTTTCATATACATTTGTGCTTATTTACAGGAAATACAAAAAAATGAACATCTGCTTGAAAGCAGTAAATTGAATGTGAAACCCACCAGATGTGTACAATGATTATTGCTGGATTTACTTAAAGAGCATTTGAGTACCATATGTCCACGACTGTTGTGTTATCTGGAATCACCAATTGAGATATACAGAAACAATGGAGATATACAGAAGGGAATGTAACAATCTTTTTGGCTTCCAAACATATACATCAACACCAGCCACCCGCTAATGGACAACCACTGGAAAAAGCACCACAAATGGGGTTTTGACAATTTAAGGTTGCCGGTGGGGCACTCATTGTGATTGAAGGCAGCCAACCTGCAACAGAGTTTGTGCTGCATTAAAGGACAGTGGCTGTTTGACAGGGAACCTTATGAATTTTTGTCAACCATTTCTCCATTGTGTATGTTTGCTTATCTACGCAGTGAAAGACAGTCTGCTTATGAAGTCATTGCTGATACCATGCATTTTGTAGCCAATAGGATTGTCGAACAACATCTGATGACCCAACTATAATATATGAATAAAAAGGGCTGTTTGAAATGTTAATAGAAATTTGTTGTTTATAATAACTAGTTGTGTCTCTATGTTGAGTGGCTATGGGATGAATATGTTACTGCAAATATATTAAGACAAAGTGACGTTGACATTTATGGAAGGATGTTAAGAGCTTGTAGCATCATCTGTGAAAATAAAAAGTCAACATCTGGAAGAACAACAGAGTTCTATTCTGACTCTGTGTCTTAACTTAAACTGTGTGATTAAAAACATAGAGACTGTTCCTTTGGCCCTTTTCCGATTGCTATTCCTGACCACATCCTAACATTACAACTCTGAATAAAATAACTTTTCAAAATTCAACTAGCAATGGGAACAAGCAATCCCTCTTTCACAGCTGAGTGTCCAGACCAGAGATAGTTTACATACCCCCATCTCAGTAGAGGAACTCTTAACAGTAATTAAAAACCTCCCTAGAGGTAAAGTTCCTGGACCTGATGGCCTAAGAGTCAAATTTGACCATGAACATGAGGCCCTTCTGGCCCCTCGTTTCATTACATGATTCCCTTCTGCCTGAATAACTAGGGGAAGCCACTATAACTATCTTGCTCAAACCGGATAAACCTAGTAATGAGTATGGGTCTTATCGACCTCTCTCACTTATGCATGTAGACAATAAAATCTACGCAAAAGCCTTAGCTAATCATCTACTCCCATTAATGCCCCACATAATTCATTGTGATCAAGATGGTTTTATACCAGGCAGGTCCACATCTCTTAATATCTGGTGATTGTTCAACGTGATAACAAGATTGGACCCTATGTCTGAGGTGGTGGCAGTAACAATTAATGCCCAAAAGGAGTTTGTGATGGGTTAATGGGAATACCTATTCGTAGTGCTTGAAGAAATGGTATTGGTCTCAGAAATTCTCAGCTACAGCTGATTATTATATACCCATATGTTGGCCAGGGTGCTTAATAAAATATATGTGTTTCAGATCAATGTGTGCTTGAGAGAGGTACCCGGTAGGGCTGCCCCCTGTCTCCCATCCTGTTTGCTATGGCTATCGAGCCAATGGTGGACCTGTATTGAGAGCACATAAGTAACGTGCCATTTGTCTTAATGGCCCCCCTGAAATAATTTTGTTATATGCGGATGACATGATAGTTTATATTAGGGACCAACAGACGAACCTGGATCCCATCATCCCAGAAATCACACTCATTCGTGAATTCCCTGGATTCAAAATAAATTACTCTAAATCAGAGATTTTCCCTTTGACATATTGTACTAAAGAACCGCAACGTGATTATCCTCTCTGGTGGGCCTCAGATAGCATTAAGTACCTGGGAGTAGTGGTATTTAAAGAGGGATCCACCCTTCTGCATGACAATTATCTTGCACAAGAGCGGTATGTGGAGGACAGATTAACAATGTAGAAATTACTTCCAATCATGGCAGCAGGTAAATTGTTCTTAATTAAGATGATTCTATTACCCAAGCATTCACATGCATTTATCAATATCCCCCTTTCGCCCGGAAAATCCTTCTTTTCCAGGATACATGGCTCATTTGCAGAGTTCTTGTGGCACGCAGGAGCTGTCTGCAAAAAATGCTGTGATATTACACTTCCATATGAAAACGGGTGCTTTATGGCCCTGCATCTTGAAATATACTGGATGGTAGCTCAAGCCCAATTTGCAACTTATTGGTATGGTAATGAGTCGCCTCCGCCCCATGCTAAGTTGGAAAAACTTGTGCAGGGTAAGATGGACCATAGGACACTGATCCTGGAACGGAAAAATAGAGATGACTGTCAGTTTGATCCTGTGATGACTACAGTATCGATGTGGTGCTCTATCTTCCCTAATACCATGGTAGAATTACTATACTATAAATGGCTTCTGATGTGAAAGTTCCCTGGATTGGGGCCCACACAGCCTTGGAAGATTTATTCCCAGAGGGGAGATTTATTACTCTGCAAACATGGTGGCATGATCATGCGAGGTCATCTATGGAGCTAGTGCAGTATTACAGGATCTGTTCTGCAGTTGCAGCATGATGGTCTGATTACCCCATTGAGCCCCCTGAAAGTTTCGGCACTGGTGCATATAGTAAATTCTAGAGAATGCAGATGGCTCCTCTCCACACTAAATAAAATGGTATTGAATAGGTTGTTGTGTCCGGCTCCAACAGTGAGACTTAAGTGGTCAGAAAATGTGGGTATTGAGTTTATCTGATGTTCAGTGAAAGCATATGTGTGTACATACCAAAAAAATATCCCTGAATTCTAGATTCAAACGTATACAATTTAATTACACGCCCAAGAAACTTGGTAGAATGTATCACTGTGGAGAATACCAATGTCCGAAATGTTGTTCATATGACGCTGACCATATGCATATGTTCTGGAGCTGCACACATCTAGATGGCCTTTTTTATTCAGTCCTTAAAATATTGTCAGATGTGGCAGGATTCCCAATTGAACGCTTTCCCTTGGGAGTGCCGTTTGGAGTATAGGCTATGTTTCTGAATAAGCAATTTAGGGCATTTGTAAATATGGGGTGCATTATTGCCAAAAGGTGCATATTGCAGAAGTGGAAAGATGAAAACCCACCTGTAGCTAAAATGTGGTTTGTTGAACTCACTTGGGCCCAAAACTGTGAAGATACTTATATTGAGACATTGCACCACACCTCCAGGCCCAAGGATGTGTGAGCGGAGTTACATTCATACCTGGCTAACCACACCCAAACAAATTAATTAACAAACTGTACCTACTTAAACTGAAATGGAGACTTGTGAGACATGTCTTATGCATACTGTTTGTTTTAATGCCTCTAGACCTGTCTTTCTTCGATTGTATTCATTAACCCAGTTTGATACTGTTGTTCTATGTCTGAATTGGCAACTTCAAATAAAAAGTTACAAAAATAAATAGACACATGTAATAAAGAGCCAGACCAATTTATGAAATGAAGAAAAAAATAAATTTATATAAAAAAAGACAGAAAGGAAAAAAAGTTATAAGTGTAAAAGCAATTTAATGCAAAAGAAAAACATAAACATGCAAATTCAAACAACCAACTCTCAGACATGCAGCTAGGAGGGGTGCATCGCCTGTCTGACCTAAATTATTCAGAGCTAGAGATGGCGGGGGTGCTTTGAAATAGTAAGGGGGGTAAAAGATTAACAGCTAAATATTTAATAACCATAGGGGTGTGTCAAGCTGGCTGTTGCCAGCATTCTTTTATTAAACACGACACTGAGCATTTTTTGTAGAGTAATGGTGTTAATTTCCCACTGTTTTTTATCACGCACTAAACTCAGATGTTTAATGACGATAAACTGTGGGGTGTTACACGTGTCTCCCTGTACAAAAGTCTTTACTAGATCTTTCACACTTTCAAAATGTATTGCAACAGTGTTGTTAACATTCAGAGTTATACCTTTTACTTTCGTATTGACGGTTCCTAGAGATATGCGATAGGCGTATGTTTTAACTCCTGTGGATACAAACTCTATAATGTATTCGTCAGCAGCCAGCTCCGAAGTTAGATCCCCTAGATAATCACTGGTGGGCGGGTTGACATCTCTGGGCTGGCTGACAAAGATAACACTATCGGTATCGTGGTAGAGAACCCGTTCTTGCAATTGTTCCATCACAGCATAGAGCTTCAAGTGTGTGTGAGCGGTTGTGAACGCCATTATGAATATGTTTGTGTTGTCTGAAGTTGTTAGATATTCCATGGAAAAGCGCAAGCAAAGACATGCTGTTTCATCGTCTATGAACATGCTGCTCACGCCGTAAAGAATTATGAAATAGAGGTGAAGCACAGTGGGGTATGTGATGATGGTTGTGTCAAATTAACTATTTGTGCAAACTTACCCCACAACAAATTAAGGCATAGTTTGGTCAACAACCGCCGAGTAGCGCTGTCCTCGATGTGCTCCAAATGCAGGCATATGCTCTGATGTTTATAATAATCATCCATGTAACCCTGTATGGCAGCATTGTTCACACACCAGACAGGAGAACGAGAGGTTCTTGTTTCTGTGCTAAGAACATACAGATATAATCACAGAAGAGCTTGAGGGTTACTGTTTTAAAATGCCCGATTTCATGATGTGCTACAGGCAATATCAATTTCTTAAAGCCACATGTAGCTCAATTGTACACCAAGTACCTTTCGACCGTTGGTCTTTAACCACAGCTCTGTTGTTTTGATTTAACGCATGGGTGGCAGAGTGGAAACATTTGTTTACTGTTGCCTCTATATCGTAACACGGGTATGTGAAGACCTCTGGTTCGATAGACATCGCACCTGATAAGAAGAAAATACGGTTCTATATCGCCAACATTATTACAGAGGATATCTGGATGCCCACAGGATAGAGATGTAAGTTTAAAGCATTTGTGTGTCCGTGGTACAGTTCATCACAGGGGTTGAGTGGGTCGGGCGTTTCTTTTCTTTAAGAAAACGGCACACATCAGATTTGTTCTGCACCATCGCACGCCACTTGTGTTCCCAGATACCAATGACATGTACACCCTGACTAACTAGAAATGTCTGCTTTAACAGGGTGAGTCTATAGAGCTGTTCATAGTGGTGAAACCCACTGGGTAGCAATTGGGCATCCATTGTAAAAGCAGCCATTGAATTGTTTAGGCTTTTTCCACTCCCATAACCATTGCATAGCCATCCAATCAATATTGTCCATAGCATTTTTAACCGTGCCAGTTTGGGAGTATTTTATAGATATGTTCACAGTCTCTGAGATGTATAAGAGCCTCTGAATAAACGGCACTGAATAACATTTTTGCCGTCCATGGTATAAATCATGGGAAAGCAACGCAATTGGTTCTGGTTTTAGACATAGTTTTCTCTAGATTTGCATACAACAACTAGCCAGCATCATACTTTGAAAAGGATTGACGTATGACACATGTATCCCACTCTTTATAGGTGTGTCATGACAAGTAATTTGAATTATTCCATCCCTGAACAAATTACAAGCTTCTCTTAAAATGCTGATATCTTCTTGGCAGTAAACCCATAACTCTTGGCAGAAATCAAACCCTGCATGTACATTCGCCTTTTACCATGCCATGAAAAGGTCTTTCTCGCTAGGCATCATGTATTGAATGCTGTATTGGTCCGGGGGTGTAATTAGGCGTATGCAGTTCTGGTTAGCTGCTGTGTTAAAAGATGCAGAAGTAAGCCCTTTTAACTGAGGAAACTAAAAGCTATTGGGACCTTGCTTAGTTTCATGGGTAAAAGTTCAAGGAGTCAATAAAAGTGTATTTTTAGAGGTAGCACAAAGATTGCCCTAAGCTATAGCACCCTGGGTGAAATGTTTCACTTTAATTCTTTCCAGAACCAATTGTTGCAGTACAAAGTATACATCATAGGCTTTGGAATTAGTGTAGTCCTTGAATGTGCTTGTTAGAAAATTGCTGACAAAGGCAGCCACCCACGAGTCTTCTGTGAATTCCTGACAGCTGTCACATATTAGATGTCTGGCATAGATATAGTTTGGTTGGTGGGTTTAATTTTCTTGGTGGGCCTCCATGTTATTCACATTGTAGTCCTCAGTTTTATTTTGAGGTCTACCAGCTGTCATATAACACACGTGTTCAGCTGTGTTGACAATGGTAACTTTGCATACTCTACAGATTATTCAGTTACAGTTATGACTCTTGGGAAGACATTATTGCAGGTGGGTTAGTCAATGGGCAGATCACACGTGACCGCTCCCGATGCCACTTTCTGAGTGTGCGTGTCTAAAATGACCCGAGACCTCATGAACACGTGACAACCAGGACATTTTGCAAGTTTTTCCTTAAATGTTGGGCATTTTTCTCTTAAACACAAGCAGCAGTGACAGAGATTTTTAGCCCCCAGAAAACCTTTTAGATTCATTGTACCATAGAAATGGTTGTCGTGGTGTAAAACATACAAATTGTTTCTGGCTGTTTTATCCGTTAGTGGAAAATACCGCCACACCCCATTGTTAAAGTAGAGTATTTTGATGGGTCTATCAAAGTATTTCTCAAAGAGATTCAGCTGTCCAAACCCTACAGGAGTATCTGTTGAAAGCCCCAGTTTCTTGTTTACTTGCAAAGCTTTTACACATATATCGGCATCTCGTATGCTCTGCAGTTCGATTAAACATATGAGACTAGATACCAGGCATAGGTTTAAGGGCCTTTGAACGAAATTTAATGACCATCTGCCTTTGGATTTTATGATTTGGCGCTGCAGAATTTTAGTTAAAGGTTTATAAGCATCGCTGACGCATGGCCTGACAACTAGTAACACGATTCTTAGCTGTGCAAAACACAGGATCTCTGTCAAACTCTACAGAAGCTTCTACAAATTCTCCAAAACTGCAAAATGCAGGAAGCATCACGAGGGGATCACCTTTTAAACAAGGGTTTGTTTAAACCCTCAACCTCCATTCTTATTTGAACAAACTCATTGAAGCTGTCAGTTTCCAAAATCTGATAGACCAGTGTTTACACAGCATCCTTTATGACCATTAGTCCGTGCACCAGAGAGTGCCAGTAGTCCATGTTCACAAATCTGAACTCCTCATAATGCTCCATGGCTAACAATATTTCATAACTCTTTTGATAAGTCTGCGCGCTTTCTAAATAAACAGGAGCATCCAGTGTCTGGTGGTTGGTGCCTGCAGTGTGCTAGGTCGATCGTGTCTAGATATAACCTAGCAGGCCTTATTTAAGATTTTAAACACATGAAGCCTCTAAGCTTGTTCTCTGCTCAATTTTTAAGTTTTGTGCAGTGTCTTTTGGGGCAGCGCCGAAACAGATACCCACACCCACTCTGCACAATCAGCTCATCTGTGACAATACCAATGTTTTGAATTTCACCAGTGCCCCTGGGGCACATGGGGATATGTGCTTGTTCTTGATTTGTTTTCTGTTTTCTATAAATAACTGCTGATGGTGGTCATTAGTTACTAATTACAAGTCTTTGCAGCTCACCTTGTATGTTTGATATCAGGGCCAGATCCTGAGAGGGTATTGACAGGTGGGTGGCTGTACAAGAAACAATGGGTCTCTGTGGGATATCAGTTGTGCTGTGATTTTTTGAATCTCTGTGTGTCTTTGGGAACGCACAACAATTTGACAAATCATGATGTGCTGTTGTCAACCTGTGGAGATGTGTCTAGTGCGGTGTCAAGCTGTACCCCTGTGGTTGTTTCACAAAATGCATTACAAGATAACCCTGTGACGGGGATGTTGGGCTAAGCAACTGCCCATTGGCTACCGTAATATCAGTCTTCACCCTTATGGCTGACTTACAAGTCCCCGCTGATAATGCAGTATTATCACCCCATAAATGCTTTATTAGCATACAAATCACCTCTTCGACGACTTTAAAAGTGCCCCAAACCACAGAATGTGCAATCCCCCTCTTCTTGCAGTACGGTTGTAAAACTTTGACAATGGCAAGCATTTATTTAGTTATTTATTTATTTATTTATTCATTTAAAGTGAGGGAACCAGTTTGGTTTTTATGACTCTTTTGCACTCTAATTTGCCAATTGCAGTAGGCCAAAGCCATGCCCCATGGATTGTGGAGACTGGCTTTGCAGCCATGAACCCTGGCCATTGGTTACATTATGAGGGTGTAGGGAACACTGAACTAGGATGCTAGGTAGGTGCAGTGGTGCAGTGGTTAATGGGTATGGTTTGGTGTCACTGGAGTCATGATTGAGAATCATGCCCAAAGCAATTGACAGATGACATACATCCCCTGCATGTGCTGCTGATAAGGATACACATAAGTATGTGTTGCAAAATATATATTTGTTAAATGGGGGTTATAGTTGTTTAATGCATGTTAAAAGAGGAATTATTAATAACTTCCATATAGTGATGTAACATTATGACATATTTTCACTTATACAACCCATTCAATTGACAGAAACAACTTTGTTAAAAGGATGTTATGGTTAGGATGTACACCACCATTGGGACTCCTCTGCCCCAGCAGTTAGATAGTGGCCTCCCACCTTGGTATCCCTTGGCACTTTCCTCCTGGGCACTCAAGAGCACTTGTCCATACATACTGCCCCTTTTACATATGGAGTTCTCTCACTGCACAATGCATGTATGCATTTATAGGAGCACTATGTATATGTTTTGCTATAAGTATAGGAAATGAATTGAAGATACAAAAGATTTGCAGAATATTTGATAGGCTACGTTTAGAGCTTTGTTAAATGATTGGTGGATATATGTGTGAATGGTTTAAAGCAAACAATGAGCAAGTGTTACAAAGATAACAGTGAAAATAGTAGGTCTGTCTTTTGTGATGGTGTGCATGTGCAATCCGGGTTGTCTAATAAGGCATGGGCTAGACAGGGGAATGTTAGACTGTGGATAGTCATAAAGGGCAATGGATTATGGTGTGTATTGTATACTGGAGAGAAGAATTTCATAAAAAGTAAATTGTTTCTGTGTTTTTTTTTCTCTCGTATACAATTTTCCATTATTTTCTTTAGCATAGTAAAAAATGCTAATGGGAATGGTGGAGAATCTTATTGAATCTTCCTACTTCACTGAAAAATGTAAAGTAGATGGAGTCTACAAGCTTATTTTTTAGTTCTATTTTAGAACTGTGAAAGGTGGTTCCTAAACAAACCTTATTTTATGTTTTTACAGGAGAGGCCTGAAACTAAGGTGGGTAGGGAAATAAGGGAAGGTGCACCCACCACAAATATGAAGGGGCAGGTGGACATGGTAATATGTTTTGCATGTGTTACATCTAAGGTAGGGGCAGTGTTTTTTATGCTTCTTGATTACAGCTTCAAAAGCACTTCAAATGTTCACCCTCCTGCAGAGTGGTGTGTTGCTGTATCTAAAGAGTGCTGTTCTTTTTGAAAGATATTTATCAACAGCCTCTTTTATCGCTTTCAAGGTAGCTGGTGGTATTTTGTGTGCCCCAGATGTAGCGTGTGTGGTTACAGTATTTGTTGAGGAAGATGGGGTAGAAGAAGACAGCCTACTATTTCCTAAGAAAGGAACAGCCTTTCTGAGAGCATTGCAGTGGTTAGATTAGGTGTGGTGGCGCAATAAGGTGGTCCCATACTAGTAATGTCCAGGTACTCCAAGACTAAGTACAATGTTGCACTCAGTGCATTTCTCCTTGGTAGCTTTGTCCTTTGGTACATTCCCAACAGTGGTAATAAACTGCCACAACCATGATTCTCTCTGTGTGCTAGAGGTTGGCATTTCTTCTACCTTATCTTCCTGGTTCTCTTCATTGTCTTTTGAAGTACAGTGTTTCTTTCGTTTTGTAGGTCCTCCAGCTAGTAGTGGTGGTGGTTCTTGGGGAGGAGGGATGGCAATATCTGATGCCATTGTTTTAAGATAAATAGCAGTTTTCCTAATATTCTTCCAAGGATGTGCTGTGTGCTACATTGTTAATGGATAATGAGTTCAATTGGTGTAGGAGCTGTGCACGGGTATATTTTGAGCTTCAAAGTTCATAGAGGAGCTGGAAAATGCAGTTATGAACAGTTTACGAAGCATGGACCCATTCACAAAGTGCAGAAGCATTTGCAATCAAATCAACATGACGCGCTCGTGAGGTCACGTGACACTGTACGGAAAGTCTGTGATGACATCAGACATTTGCGAACTTCGATTAACACAAAGACTGTGGAAAAAGTTGAAAAAAGTGTATACTTTACTTTACTTTAGTTTATTTATAATGCACAACCATAAACCCATAGGTGTGAGGGCGCGGACAAGACAGGAACATGACATGTAACACATAAGCTCCGGACAAAAAGGGGAGAACAAAGTCTCATCAGGCAGAGAGGGACAGGAGAGGAAAAAGCAACTGATGACTTAACGAAACAACCAAGTTTTCAGCTCTTTTTAAACATGCACAGGGACGGGTAGTTTCTCAATGTAGCAGGTAATGTGTTCCACAAGGAAGGGGCTACGCCAAAAAAGGCACCTCCCAGCACTTTCTTAGTCTTGCATCTAGGCAGAAATAAGAGGTTTTGATTGCTAGATCTCAAGGTTCCATAGTTGGGTTTTTCCTTGATATGATCTTGTAGATAGGTCGGCATTGTACCCATTTGGTACTTAAATGTAATTACCAGTAACCTGAATGTGATACGTGCCTCCACAGGAAGCCAATGAAGAGTGTAGCGTGAATCCCTTACATGGGTGCGCGTGTTAAGACCTGAAACCACTCTCACAGCACCATTTTGAACAACTTGAAGCCTATCGATTGAAGCTTTGCTGGCTCCTGCCATAAGACTACAACAATAACCAATCTTTGTGCATATTATTGCTTGCACAATTGCTTCTGCATTATCTTGAGAGATATAAGGTCTCAGGTGGGCTAGTAGTTTGATATAATAAGTTGCTGAGGCAATGGTACAACCTACATACGGTTTCATATCCAAAACCTGGGCTAGAACAACTCCCTGGATTTTAACCTTGGGGAGAGTGATGATTTCTACATCCCCCAACAGAAAGTGCTTATAATCAGGGTCCAATTTGGACAGGGTGCCAACTGTACCGGCAACCATAAATTATGTCTTGCCTTGATTGAGCGCCAGATTGTTCTGCATCATCCAGTGCTCAATAATGGCAAATAGTTCTATTTTGTCCTGGCAATGAGATTCTGAAAGCGGGATGACACATTGCGTGTCATCCGCATAGTTGGAGAAAAGAACCCCTTCCAGTTCAAGTTGCGCAAAGAAAGGAACCATGAAGATGTTATAAATACACGGCGAGGTACATGCACCCTGTGGTACTCTGAACAACATAGGGATGGGCGGAGCCATTGCGTCCTCTACATTAACTCTACTCGTTCTATTAGATAGGAAAGATAACATCCCTTGAGTTGCTTCTGCTGAAAAGTTAGCTACTTCCTTAAGCCGCTCGACCAAGATTGTATGATCAACAAGATGGAAAGCCGCGGATTGATCCAAATAGATGAGCATGGAGGCAAGGCCTTTGTCCATTCTCTTAAGTAGTTTAGTTTTAAGATCTAATAGGGAGGTGTCAGTCCCAAAACCTAGTCTGAAACCTGATTGCAAGGGGTTTAGGATGGCATACAGATTAAGATGTTGGGCAATCTGCGAATAGGCCACTCGATCCAAGATCTTTAGAAGGAAAGGAGTGTTGGTTATGGGCTTATAGTTAGCTGGAATACTTTGGTCCAAGCCTGTTTTTTTTGTAATAGTGTAACCCAGGCTTATTTCAGCTCATTAGAAACCACCCCAGTTGTCAGGGAAGAGTTGATAAATGTACAAATGGACTGGACTAGCGTAGACAGGCAGGTATTAATGATAATAGAGGAGCAGGGATCACCCGTGCATTTCGTAGCCTTAAGTTTGGACATTACCAAAGCTACGTCCTCAGTGGTAATGGGGCTAAAATTAAATATAGGCATATCTTCATCCCTCACACAGGCTGTATGAGCTCCACTAACCCCAATGTCGGAAATCAGGGCTTTTTTACTGGAGATGCCTTCTTAGATCCCTTCCAATTTCCGTAACATGGCATTCTGGATATCAAGACACCATTAGTTGTCTATAATAATGGTGGTGGCCTTCGGTTGGGGTATTGTCTCCTGTTCTTTGAGAATCTTAAACAGTTCCCTCAAATCCGAAGTAGCCTGAGAAATTCTTAAATATGATATGATTTCTTGGCTGCCACTAAGGCCACCTTATAATTCTTAGAAGCGTCTTTAAAGTTTGTTAAAGCTACAGGCGTCTGATTGTCCTTTCAAAAATATAAATGTAAAAGCGACAAGGCTTTAAGTGTTTGTAATTCCCGGGAGAACCATGGTTTGCTTTTTATGCTCTGAGTACATTTATTTTTGCGTTTAAGTGGAGCAAGAGTATTAGCCACCATGGCTAATGTGGTCTTAAGTTTAAAGGCCATGGAGTCTATTGTCTCTGTGTCTAAGAAATCTGAAGAGAGCATATAGCAGAGATATGGAAGTGTTAGAAATGATGCTAAAAGGTGGGGAATGGTAGAGTTTGAAGGTGAAACTTTGTAAATTGGACACAAATGTTGCTATATTGGGGTAAGTATGATATTGGTAAATTGTAAGAAATGAGGGTGCACTGGTAAAAACCGATGCATTTCAGTGAAAAAACTTTGTTAAAGGGATATTATGGTTAAGCTGCACTAATAAAAACCTATGAAAAACAATTAATAAAATGTTGTTAAAGGGACGTTATAGTTACAAGTAAAACCAAAACCCCCCAGATATTCGCCAGTTATGGTAAGCTAAGTAACCTCAACTCATGCCACCACCATGCTCTGCTAAGACTAACACCCAGGACATGAAAGATGACATCACAAATGTCATAGGTTTTTATTAGTACAACTTAACCATAACGTCCCTTGAACAAAGTTTTTTCGGTGACTATATATATATATAGTTATATAATGTGACATGGTCTCTTTCTGAGATTCATGGGTGACTAGCATGGTGACCTTAAACCCTCCAGCTGGTACACAAGGGGAGAACTGACCTACCCACATGGGTTGTTTCGCACACTTCTAATGTTGGTGTGATTATTTACCCAGAGGTGAGGCTGGTGTAAAGTTTGCCTCCAAGGGCAGTAAATGTTGAACTCAGAAAATGCTCAGGATATATCAATGAATCTATATCAGTGAATCTGTAATGAATGAATCTGTAATGAATATATCAATGAATCTATATCCCCGTTTGGAGACAGAAGCACCAATCTGGAGCGAGCGAGCAATAACTCTAAATGACTACTGTATTGACTTAGTAGCCATTATTTAATTTGAAATGTAAAAAAACAAAGATTTTTAAATGTAAAATAATTTCAATTTCAAGTGTTCACCAACAAATGGTTGGTAAATACTTGAAATTGAAATGATTTTACATTAAAAATGGGTCAGCCGAGGATATAGATTCATTGATATATCCTGAGCATTTTCTGGGTAGGAAAAGGAAGGATACCTCTGAGGAGGTGTAGCTGGTAGTGTGACTTCTTAGAGACGTCAGAGATGTGAGGAGAGAAGGAGAGAAGGAGAGTGTGGAGTCGAAGATGACCCCGAGGTTTTTTGCCATGCAGGTAGGAGCAGGAAGAGGGCGAAGGGAGGCCGGCAAGAGAGCTGCAGGGAAGGAGGTATTGGGTGTGCCGATAAGTAGAATCTCAGTCTTACTGGCATTAAGGCAGAGGTCGTTGGCAGCACACCATTCCTGGATAGCAGAAAGACAGTCAGAGATGAGGGAAGTGGAAGAGAAGGCCGAGGGTAGCCTGAAAATGAGCTGGGTATCATCCGCGTAGCACTGAAAGTAGGGACAGAGAGTGGCTATGCGGTGAGCAAGAAGTGCAAGATACTGATTGAACAGCCAGGGGGAGAGGTTAGATCCCTGGGGGACACCACAGGTAGAGAAAAAGATGTCAGAGAGGAAGGAACCCAGTTGGACCTGGGAGGGTCGATTGGAGAGGAAGGAGGACAGCCATGCCAGAGCTTGACCAGTGATACCCAGGTTATCACGGAGACGGTTGAGCAGGATGGTGTGGTTAACAGTGTCAAAGGCAGAGGAGAGGTCGAGCAAGATGAGAACACAAGGGGTATTAGAGTCAAGGTTTGAGAGCAGGTCCTCACGGATGGTCAGGAGAGCAGTTTCCATGCTTCTGGCAGCTCTGAAGCCAGACTGATGGTCATGAAGACTACCAACAGATTCAGCATGGAGATTAAGCTGGGAGATGGCCAGTTTCTCCAGGAGCTTGCCCAGGAAGGGAGTGATAAAGATTGGGCGATAGTTAGCTGGGCAGAAGGGGTCGGAGGAGGGTTTCTTAAGAAAGGGGTGCACAAGGGAGTGCTTGAGGGGGGATGGGAAGACTCCAGAGGCGAAGGAGTGATTGCAGAAGTCAGCCAAGGCAGGCAACAGGGAGTCGATGTGGTCCTTGATAGTTTTGGAGGAACAGGGGTGGACCTGTTTTGACGAGACTTTCATAGATCGGACTTGTCTCGAAACCTCGTCAGCAGAAAAAAGGGAAAAGGCAGAGAAGGAGGGAGGAGGGGTGGCTGCCGAGAGGCCAGAGTGAGAGCAGGGAATAGGGGAGGGGAGGTGATAGGAGGAGAGAGAGGACAGGATGTCTTGAGTTTTTTAAATGAAGTGAGAGGCCAGTGCTATGCAGAGGGCCTGGGAGGAGACAGGCGAGGTGGAGACTGCTGCAGGGTTTGCCAGCTCCTTGCAGATTTTAAAGAGTTCGGCCGAATTGTTAGATGCCCCAGAGATGCAGGCTTGGATAAGGGCTCTCTTATTAGTGAGAACGGAGAGCCAGTATTGCCTTTAGAGCAGGCGGCAGGCCAGTTTGTCAGAGGATGAACATGAACCACGCCATTTCCTCTCTGCCACCCTGCACTTGCGTTTAAGGGTGACAAGATCTGAGTCATACCAGGAGTTACATTTGGCTTTGGGCTTCAGGTGGATTCTCATGACAGGGGCAGATATAGCAGTGTGGAGAGTGGAGAGGGCTGTGTCAGGGTGGGAGTCAGCCGAAGGAGGAGGGGGGGAAAGAAGGTGGTAGCGAAAGCCTCAACTGACATGTGCTTCATGGGTCGGATGACCGCGAAGGTGGGTGGCAGTAATGAGGTTGGCTTTGCCTGTGGGGTAGGGAGGGTTAGGTGGGAGGATAGGAGAATGTGATCACTCCAGGAGAGAGGAGTGGAGAGAGGGACGGAGAGGGGAAGGTCAGAAGAGATCAGAGCATCAAGAGTGTGCCCTGCAGAATGGGTCAGCCCAGACGGTAGAACAGAGAGTGAGAGAGAGTCGCAGAGGTTGCAAAGGAGTCTAGAGGGAGGATTGGAGGCATCAAGGTGGATATTGAAGTCTCCAAGAAAGAGGAGTTGAGTGGTTGAGGACAGGAGTGAGGAGGAGAGGTCAGCCCACACAGAGAGGAAGGAGGACATTTGACCAGGTGGCCGATAGATAGTGGCCACGGTAAGGGAATGGCTAGGAGAGAGAGAGAGTTGGCAGACAAGGCATTCAAAGGGGGAGTAGGTCTGCGTAGGAGTGACAGTGGCAGGAATCCACTCAGGGAAGATAAGGGCCACAGCCCCCCAGCACGGTTGGGCCTGGGCAAGGTGAGGATGTTGTAACTGTCAGGTAGGAGTGTGTCAAAGCTGGCGACAGAGCTGGCCGTGAACCATGTCTCAGTGAGACCGAGGATGTCAAGGTCCAGTTCCTCAAGAAGGCGACAGATATCAGAGGAATGTTTGACGGCAGAGCGAGAGTTAAGAGTGGCAATGTGGAGTAGGTTGCCATCCTTGAAGGACTTCTGGGAAGAGGTGCAGGTCAGAGGTATGCCCTGTGGAGGTGAAGAAGAAGAAGGAGCAAGAGAGAGGGCAGGGTGAGAGGGTGGAGGCAAGGTAGCCGAGGACAGCGAAGAGGGGACAGCAGGAGAGGAAAAGAAGTTGATGAAGCGCGGGAAGCATCTATCAAAGAGGTGGAGGTTGGCCTGAGGGCCTTGGACCAAGACGGTCCCATTAGCGTAGACATTAATGATGGCCTTAGAGGAGCGGAAGGGGGCCAAGAGGACATCCCAACGGGTGCCACCATTAATGGGAGAAGTGGAGAAGGGAGAGAGCACAGAGACCATATGAAGGGTCCATTGGTCATGGGAAGGCACGAAAAAGAGGATGTCAGTAAGTGTTTCCTTGGAGGCGGCGCTAGTGTAGGTGTCAGCGATAGGGAGGCCTGGGTTGGAGACCAGGATATCCTTTTTAAACTTTTTCCTACCAGATTTAGTGAGGAGAGCAGGATAGTCAATGGAGAAGCAGTTAGAGAAGATAGGAGATATAGAGAGCACCATGGAATAAGAAGGGAGTGGGGGGAAGACAGATGAGGTCAAGCGGAAAGGAATGAAGCGGCAAGCCCTAGTTACCACAGTTTCAGAGCAACAGTAACACAGTAAAAACAAATTAGGTACCCAGTGTAGAGGCCACCTAAATTTGAGAGTCCTGCGAGGGGAGAAAAGCAGACCTAAATTACCACAATTGGCGGTACACACTGAAGTGTAGAAACCATGTGAAAGAAAAGGAAAGGGAAGGAGTGGGTAGTTGGGCTGGACGAGCAGGTGGAGCTAACCAGAAAAGGCGGACCGGCGACTGGCATCCCCTGCAGACACCTGCAGACACAGGGAGCTGCAGCCATAGGAGCCGCCCTTTGCCTAAGGGGGCCCTTAGCTGATGGGGGCTGCCGGGCAGGGGGCTGCCCAGGGGGGTGGGCTTTTAGGCAGGAGGAGAGGAAGGGGAGGGAGGGAGTGGGTGGGCAGGGAGGCGGGAGGGGACAGGGGAGAGGAGGAACCAGGAAGTGAGTAGGATGGAGGGGGTAGGGGCAGCACAAATGCGCACGGCGCGCTAAACCAAAAATAAACTACAGTGCCTGAAATTAATGAATCTTACTGAAGGCCCAGCGGGGCCTGGCAGGCAGCCTCGGAACACGCACACCGGGTTACGGGCGACCGCTCACACCAGCTCTAGCTCAAAAAAGAAGCAAGCTTCAGGAGCGGTCGTCGTGTAGTCCCGGAGGGTCAACAAGACAACCAATCAGAGGGGGGGTGGGCAGGCAGGGAGGTGGGAGGAGACAGGGGAGAGGAGGAACCAGGAAGTGAGTAGGAGAGAGGGAGCAGGGGGCAGCACAAACGCGCACGGAGCGCTAAACCAAAAATAAACTACAGTGCCTGAAATGAATGAATCTTACTGAAGGCTCAGTGGGGCCTGGCAGGCAGCCTCGGAACTCGCACACCGGGCTACGGGCGACCGCTCACACCAGCTCTAGCTCAACAAAGAAGCGAGCTTCAGGAGCAGTCGTCGCATAGTCCCGGAGGGACAACAAGGACAACCAATCAGAGGGGGGGTGGGTGTATAGGGAGGCGGGAGGGGACAGGGGAGAGGAGGAACCAGGAAATGAGTAGGAGGGAGGGGGCAGGGGGCAGCACAAACGCGCACGGAGCGCTAAACCAAAAATAAACTACAGTGCCTGAAATGAATGAATCTTACTGAAGGCCCAGCAGGGCCTGGCAGGCAGCCTCGGAACACGCACACCAGGCTACGGGCGACCACTCACACCAGCTCTAGCTCAACAAAGAAGCGAGCTCCAGGAGCGGTCGTCGCGTAGTCCCGGAAGGACAACAAGGACAACCAATCAGAGGGGGGGTGGGCGGGCAGGGAGGCGGGAGGGGACAGGGGAGAGGAGGAACCAGGAAGTGAGTAGGATGGAGGGGGCAGGGGACAGCACAGACGCGCACGGAGCGCTAAACCAAAAATAAACTACAGTGCCTGAAATGAATTAATCTTACTGAAGGCCCAGCGGGGCCTGGCAGGCAGCCTCGGAACACGCACACCGGGCTACGGGCGACCGCTCACACCAGCTCTAGCTCAACAAAGAAGCGAGCTTCAGGAGCGGTCGTCGCGTAGTCCCGGAGGGACAACAAGGACAACCAATCAGAGGGGGGGTGGGCGTCCAGGGAGGCGGGAGGGGACAGGGGAGAGGAGGAACCAGGAAGTGAGTAGGAGGGAGGGGGCAGGGGGCAGCACAAACGCGCACGGAGCACTAAAGCCAAAAATAAACGACAGTGCCTGAAATGAATGAATCTTACTGAAGGCCCAGCGGGGCCTGGCAGGCAGCCTCGGAACACGCACACCAGGCTATGGGCGACCGCTCACACCAGCTCTAGCTCAACAAAGAATTGTCTCCGGCACCAATGAAAAAGTGGGCCACAGTTGCAAATGGCTATTCATTCCATTGTGACTGTTTGAGTAGTACCCAAGGGGGAGGATTTTGAAAAAATGTGATACAAATTGTGCATTTTAGTTTAGTTTGTTTAGTTTAGTTTGTTTATTTATAAAGCGCATGCGAACCCTCAGGTAACTGGGCGCATAATCATGTGTACAGCAGGGTTACGTATCGTTGCACGAACATCATATTACAACAGACAGAGCGTACATTAGTCCAAGCTCTGAGTGCTTACATACAAGAGTAGAATATATCAAGAAAAGAAAAGTATGTACAGAGAATATGGAATGAGGAATAAAAGTTACAGTGGCTAATGCAGACCGGTTACAGGTTGGTCCTGACTATGCTGTAGGTAGAGTAAACATTACTACAGGTGGATAGCGGCGGCTAGCAGGTCATGACGGTGAGAATCTGGGTGTTTAGGCTAGTAGCCATGATTTTACCATGGCTCTGAATGGCCAGAATGCGGCTTCCGATCTAATTGTAGTGGGGAGGGTGTTCCAGCATTGTGCTGCAGCACTGGAAAACTGGAGCCCCCTGCTGTTTTTAGGTTATAATTCGGGATCTTTAGTTGGTGTAGGTAAGGTGTTCTGGTGGGTCTAATGGGGCAGTGTCTGGAAAATTTGTCAGAAAGGTACCGTGGGGCAGTGTGTGATAGGCACTTGTGGGTGATGACCAGTGTTCTTAGCTTAATTCTGTCACGGATCGGGAGCCAGTGGACTTCTTTTCTAGCCGTAGATATGTGCGCCTTGCGTGGGAGGTTGAGGGCACATCTTAGTGCATTATTTTGCAGGATCTGGAGTCTATTCAAGTTTTTAGTGGTAGTGCCTAAGTAGAGTGTGTTGCAATAGTCTAATTTAGACAATATCAGCGCTCTAGATAGGGTGAGGCAGCTAGAGGTGGAGAGAAAAGGCCTGCAGGCATTGATCAATTTATTGGTGTATGAGGTAGCTGCGATGGTAGAGTTTATTTGTTTCTTTAGTGATAGGGTAGAATCGAGGTATACACCTAGTGTTTTAACCTCTTTGGAGACTTTTATGATGTTGCCATCAATAGTAAAGGAATGGTACCTTTGGTCCAGTTTGTTGAGGCGCGCCTGGGAGCCTACGATAAGCAATTCTGTCTTATCGTCGTTAAGGCAAAGACTGTGTGTGGCCATCCAGGCTTGGATTTCTAAGTAGATATCATTAAGCTTTGCAACATCTTCCTCATAGCTACCAGTGAGCGTGATGAGGACCTGGGTGTTGTCAGCATAATTAGTGTAGCTGACACCCAGATCATCAAGACGGTCAAATAGGAGCTTCGTGAAGATGTTGTAAAGTGTGGGAGAAATGCAGGAGCCTTGTGGCACTCCACATGTGATTGGGATAGGGTCCGCAGTGGGGGCGAAGACTCTAGTCATCCTGTCAGACAGAAATGACTGGATCCACTTAGTGGCATTCTGGGAGAATGCAGCAGCCGAGGAGAGGTGTTGAGTGAGGATCTGGTGGTCAACCAGATCAAAGGCAGCAGAGAGATCCAGCAAGAGCAAAATGGCTAGTTTGCCCTTGTCTTTGGCGTCATCCATTTGGATTTTTAGATCCAAGAGGGCAGTTTCAGTCCCGTGCCTTGGTCTGAAGCCGGATTGTCGCAGGCCTAGGAGGTTGTTATCTTCCAAATGTTGTTGTATTTGGAGATAGGCTACCCTGTCCAAGATTTTGAGAAGAAATGGGACTGTGGTGATGGGCCTGTAATTTGTGGGAATGTTGGGATCTAAGTTAGGTTTTTTGAGCAGGGGTAGGACCCACGCTTCTTTAAGGTTGTTGGGGACCACTGAGTTTTTGAAGGAGGAGTTGATCAGAGAGGTGATGAGAGGGGCTAACTCATTAGCACCATCTTTGATGACGGATGCTGGGCAAATGTCACCTTTGCAGTTGGATGGTTTGAGGCTGGCGATTATCTTGATTACTTCCTCTTCTGTGACTGGTGAGAAGTGGAAAGATGGGCAGATAGGGGGTAGTGTGGTTAATTTTGCTGCTGGGGTTCTGTTTAGAGGCAAGGCTAGCTTTTTTTGCTTCTATCTTAGTTTGTAGGACGGCAATTTTGTTAGCAAGGGCGAGCTGGATATTGTTACACCAGGCCTTGTCTTTGATGCAGTCCTCTGTAGGGGGCAGTGGTGATTCAAGTTCTCTTAGTATAGAGAAAAGTTCTTTGGTGCCAGATTTGGCATTTTGTATTCTCAAATTGTAGGTCTCTTTCTTAGCATTGAAGATGGCGGATTTGTAGGTGGAGGCAGCTGAAGCGAATTTGTCTTTAGTGGAGAGAGAAGGGGCTTTTCTCCAGCTAGTTTCTGCAGTTCTTTTAATTGTGTGGAGAGCTTTTAATTCTGCTGAGAACCATTTGTTGGAATGGGCAATCGGTTTGGCTTTTCGTTGTTTGAGAGGAGCTATTTGGTTAAGGGCTAGTTCTAAAGTCTTGTTATATAGGTCTACTATGGCTGCTGGGTTGTTTTTACGTGGGTAGATTAGCTTTACTGATAGGCGCGAGAAGAGGTTTGAGGTTCTCTATAGTGATGTTGCGGTTGTTTCTGGAGATTATTTGAGGTAACTTTGTGAGTTGTGTGATAGATGGTAGGGATCTGGGTAAGGAGAAGGTAATGAGATGATGGTCAGTCCAAGCACAGGGTGTGATGTCAGTCAGTGAAAGGTTGCAATTAGCATCTGCAAGCCAATCCAAGGATCTTCCTTTTGTGTGTGTAGGTTGGTTAATGTGTTGGGTGAAGCCTAGATGAGTAATCGTGTCGTTTAGGGAAGTGGCTTGGTTGTCATTAGGGTCGTTGAGTCCCAGGTTGAAATCTCCCAGAATGATGATTTGGGATTTCGGTTTCAAATTGGTAGTGAGTAGGAGAGAGATATCCTCTTCAAAGGTAGAGGGGGGTCCTGGGGGTCTGTATATAATATGGAGCAAGATGGTTTGTGTGTCAGATAATGGGAGTTTGACAGATAGTAGTTCGGTAGAAGGTAGGGTTGTGCTGGTTACTTCTCTGATGTTAAGAGTGGATTTTGCAATAATTGCTATTCCTCCGCCTATTCCACTTTTCCTGTCAGCTCGGATGATGTTGTAGTTGTCTGGACTGGCTAGCGCTATTGTGGGACCGGCTGCTGGGTGGAGGCATGTCTCTGTGATGGTGATAAAGTCTAGGTGGTTAGTGGAGATAATGTCGGCGACATCAGTCGCGTGGGCAACCAATGAGCGAGCGTTGATGAGGGCTCCCTTGATAGAAGTCTGTGGAGGGTTAGTTTTCGTGTGTGGTGGCGAGTGCGGTATAGTAGGGTTGTGACTGGGTGGGAGTTCAGAAAGTGTGGTAGGCTGCTTGGGGTTCGTAGTCTGATTGGTGAGCATTCTAGTGAATTTTGTGACAAGATTCGTACGATAGCTGAGTCTATCGTTTCTAGTTATGGTCAGTGGGGCTGCGTTCAGGCATGTGGTAGAGGGTACAAAAAGGCGAGAACCTAGTCTTGTGTTTCTAAGGGGTGTGGGACAGGGTATGCATGGTGAAGGTGGGCGGGCGAATCTGTTTATCCATTCTATTGTAGATAGTAGGTCTGGGTAAAGTGGTGTGGTTGTGTGGGCGCGGAGCAATGGGAGGAGGGTAGCCATAGTTAGAGTGGCGCCTCTAAATGTGGCCATTGTAGGTGGCTTGGCTCTGATGGTGGGGCAGTGAAATTCATAGGTTTTTAGCAAGAGTGCAGTAGTGACTACAGGTAAGGCACAACACAGGTCAATGAGGTCTATTAGTGACCCTAAGGCACAACACAGATCAAATGAGGTCTATTAGCGACCATAGGGCACAGCACAGATCAAATGAGGTCTATTAGCGACCATAGGGCACAACACAGGTCAAGTGAGGTCTATTAGCGACCATAGGGCACAACACAGATCAAATGAGGTCTCTTAGCGACCATAGGACACAACACAGATCAAATGAGGTCTATTAGCAACCATAGGGCACAGCACAGATCAAATGAGGTCTATTAGCGACCATAGGGCACAACACAGGTCAAATGAGGTCTATTAACGACCATAGGGCACAACACAGGTCAAGTGAGGTCTATTAGCGACCATAGGGCACAACACAAATCAAATGAGGTCTATTAGCGACCATAGGGCACAACACAAATCAAATGCAGCACATGATGCAGTGTGGCAGCATCTAGGTCCAGAGTAGTGCATCGTGCGTTAGGTAGCGCCTAGGATTGGGTGACAGGTTACTCAAATGGCCGACTGGATATACAGGTGCATGGTTGTGATGGATCATCAATGGCGCCTCATCGGTAAATGCAGGATTTAACGGATGCCCTGGGCAGTTAGATGGTTGTGGTCAGAATGTTCAGATGGTGTTCAGGAAGGATCTGGTGAGGGGCAGCGTCTCTGGCCCAGGCTCAGAATGCTCGGAACAGGCGCAGGAACAGGCCTTTGTGTGGCCTTCGTGTGCGCCGCCGTCGGATCCGCCTGCCGGCGGGAAATAGGATTCAAATGTGAGGCTCAGCCTCGTTTTCGCGCCGCAAAGCGCCCGGCATGCGGGGGTCAGGCAGGGCGAAGAGACAAGGTCAGGCAGGCTTTGTAATGTGCCTTGGATGATGCCGCACAGCTAACAGCTGTAATCCTGGCTTCTGTGATGGGGAAGGGGCTCCTGCCCTCTTCCCTTGGCGAGGGGGACGGAATGAGGGTCCAGGGCGCAGAAACAGGCCTTTGTGTGGCCTTCGTGTGCGCCGCCGTCGGATGCGCCTGCCGGCGGGAAATTGGATTCAAATGCGAGGCTCAGCCTCATTTTCGCGCCGCGAAGCGCCCGGCATGCAGGGGTCAGGCAGGGCGAGGAGACAAGGTCAGGCAGGCCATGTAATGTGCCTCGGATGATGCCGCACAGCTAACAGCTGTAATCCTGGCTTCTGTGATGGGGAAGGGGCTCCTGCCCTCTTCCCTTGGCGAGGGGGACGGAATGAGGGTCCAGGGCGCAGTAACAGGCCTTTGTGTGGCCTTCGTGTGCGCCGCCGTTGGATCCGCCTGCCGGCGGGAAATAGGATTCAAATGCGAGGCTCAGCCTCGTTTTCGCGCCGCAAAGCGCCCGGCATGCGGGGGTCAGGCAGGGCGAAGAGACAAGGTCAGGCAGGCCTTGTAATGTGCCTTGGATGATGCCGCACAGCTAACAGCTGTAATCCTGGCTTCTGTGATGGGGAAGGGACTCCTGCCCTCTTCCCTTGGCGAGAGGGACGGAATGAGGGTCCAGGGCGCAGGAACAGGCCTTTGTGTGGCCTTCGTGTGCACCGCCGTCGGATCGCCTGCCGGTGGGAAATTGGATTCAAATGCGAGGCTCAGCCTCGTTTTCGTGCCGCGAAGCGCCCGGCATGCGGGGGTCAGGCAGGGCAAAGAGACAAGGTCAGGCAGGCCTTGTAATGTGCCTCGGATGATGCCGCACAGCTAACAGCTATAATCCTGGCTTCTGTGATGGGGAAGGGGCTCCTGCCCTCTTCCCTTGGCGAGGGGGACGGAATGAGGGATTAAAGATTTTAAAGAATATCGATTCAGTAACGCTGGTCGAAACTACTAGCCGCATAGTGAAGTAACATATCAAACTGGCCCACATGTGGCCCACTTTGACCCAAAGAATTGGCCCATACCAGCATTTTTTGTTTTTGGTTTGGGCATTGCCCTATATGCCAGTCCGAGCCTGGTTAAAGCAAACTCTGGCAAGCCGAGAAAAACACATTCTTTGTCAAAGGGACAGTGGGATGGGGGTGAGTCGGACAGCCCACAAAGGTACTCTACAAACCCGAAGAAAGACAACAGAGGGATACCAACTTCCAGTGTCCAAAACAGGGAAGACATTGTGCCTCATCACTTAAAAATAAAGGGGAAAATACATTAGTCTCTCTCACTACAAATTAGCTGACACTATTCACACTAACCTAAGGAAAACAGGTCAAAATGAGCATCGGGAGATGAGGGCAACCACAGAGGGAAGCTATAAAGAGAAGGCAGGACACACTAACACAATACAAAAAGGCTGCCCAACATTACTATCAGCCACATTGCATAAGGCATATGAATTGCATGCAGGTGACCAACATTCACAATTAAGTGCTGTGGGGTCCCCTGCATGTAATTTTGACCATTCTCCAGGGGGAGGGGCAAGGAAAGAGTAAAAGTGAGGCAAACTTGCTGTTACACTTCCAGTTTCCTCTCCATCCTTTGGAGAAATGCATACCACCTGCAAATGTTGTTTTGCGCGCAGCATTTATTAAGATTACTGTGCATTATCACTTGCTTTTTCACCTTCATTTAATGCACCACCTATTTTAAAATGTGCACGTTAAAACAGCGTCCAGCGATGTGTTGCTAGAGTTGTGACAGAAAAAACAGACAATATTGCATGGGATAGAACATCATATACTAGTTCTTTGATCTGAAGTAATATACGTATTTTCTTAGCATAGAACATTTGCAATATTAGGAAAGTATTCGGAAAGAGCACGCCCAGCCGTGTTGTGCATCATTGGTCAAAGCCTCGGCAAATGCAGCTTTTATCTACGCTTTTATCGCCGGACTTCGGTTTGCTTGTTTTTCTTTGAGCAATCACTAAACGGTCCTGTAGGTTCTTGTTTATAATGTTAACAGGGGCAGAATGATTGTTCCAGTCACACCTTTCTTTTCTACGACCAAACACAGGTTCAAAGCAATGGAAGCTCATAAAACAAGCCCATAAATTCATATAAAAAGATGTGCACTCAAGAAAGGGTTAGCGACCATGATAGCAGTTTCCACATGGCTGCTTTCAATCCGACGAGAACCTAAGAACGAAACTCAGGGTGCTGCAGTACAGTATAATACTGCCTAAAAGTGATATAACCATCAGAGAAAGTGGGGTTTACGCTTCTTGAATGTTTACATTATCAGTCTCCACTCCATTTTTAGCTTCTTCGTTGAGGCGGATTAGCTTTTAAAATACTGCCTGCATAAAAAACTCGCTTTTTTGTAAAGTGTAAAAGGTAGCAGTTCATAGTATTGTGCAATTACACAGGGGGAATAGGCACTCTTGTGGGGTAGTATATTGAGACGTTTACTTCAGTACTATACTGGACTAACTAAGACATGTCTTTCCTGAAATATAAATGTAGTTACCTTTGTAAAAGTACATATAAAGCGTGTGCTAAATGTTGGGGAGCACTCACCAAAATACAAAATTAAGACATGCTGAATGAAGAGCTAGACCTCTGTTAGGCCAGAAATAACAGCTGCAGCATTTATTAGTATGACTGGCTCAAATGTTATAGCCTGACAATGTTACAGCATTACCACCATACTGGCAGTAAGGGTTTTCAATCATGTGCTAAACAGTGTAAATGCTCTCACTGCAAGAGATACATGCAAAAAAGACTGTCCCTGCTGGCCAACTCTACCAAATATTGTTATCACTGGCAGAACCCCTTAAGTGCCAAGGACGAGTATGCTCGTCCATTTTGCATAGACTTGCATAATAGCCTGGCACTTAAAGGCGGTTACCCTGTCCACATGGACAGAGCACACTGCTGTCCACATGGACAGAGCACACTGCCTCCGCCATGTTCCTAATTATCAACACTGGTGTTTTCAATGGGGGTCAATTTCTGTTGGGGGTGTAGATGTAGAATATTTGGCCTAAATAAATATTACTGCTCACAAGCCATAAGGTTTCTTCAAATGTAAGGGGCTGGGGGACATGTATTTAATGATATAAAAAAGTAGCCTTCAGTAGCTCAGTAGTTATGCAGACTGGAGATCGTGAAATGTTTTTCATCAGTCATAGGGCCGCATTACAAGTGTGCCGGTATGGTAAAAATGCTGGTAATTCCGGATCCTACATTTTTATCAGACCTGCACACTTCAAGGTTGCCTGTGGGGTCCAGGGATCTCAGGGCAGGCTTGATCTGCCAGGAATTCAGGCCCCTACCGACAAACGAGTGCCTGAATCATCCGCTCTGTTACTAACTGTGCAAGTGATTCAGTAAACCCCATCCAATGAGTCCTTTGGGACTCTATGGGTACTTACCGGCACTCTGCTGCCCGTAAAATCCCGCTAATACTTGTATATCGGGCAGCAAAGACGGAGAATGCAGTTTGCCAGTATCCCGCCGGGCCAACTCATATCCAAGGACATATTTGTAATCAGTTGATGTAGTCTGTACTACATGTTTATAAATGGTAGTAAACATTGCAGTCAATCAGAGTGTTTTAATATGAAGCCATTTCAGGGGGCTGACAAAATAAAGCAGCATTGGTACAGCCATTAGTTTTAGCAATTACTCTGTTCTTTGCATTGAATTTTTATAGGTACCGGGGTGCAAGGAGGATTGCACAACGATTCAAGGGAGGATGCTAGAAGGCATTCAGGTCTGTAAGAGAATGGAAGAGAAATAGAGAAAGTGAGGAAGGCATTCAGAGTGGCAGAAAGTGTGAGCATAGGGGAACAACTACTCTCTGTGCCCCGTGCTTACCCACTGAATGAGCCCCTTGGGAAGGCCAGCCAGCGAACTGCCCAACATGGTAACCTGCAGCACCACTGCTGTCTCAAGTGCAAACCCGAGACTTGGGACATAGCTTGCTTGTGGTCCTGTGCATTCTCCCATCAGCTTCCTGAATTAGGAGAGTGCATAATGCTGCCCACATCCACGATTCCTGCATCACTACCTGGTGGTGATGGTCGCTATGGATCCCCTGCTGTTCTGAGTACGGATTTGCTGGTAATACCTGCAATAACTAGTTGGTATTACTGGAAAATGTCTGGTGGAAATAACAGCATAGAGCAGCTGGTAAATGGGCACAGGTGATGTCAAACAGGCCAGAGGTGCACCTAATTCAACCAGTTGCACCCAATGCACACAGAAAGAGCACTAAAGGGCCACACCAGCCCCCAAAACCCTTACCAACACGTCCATGCTGCCACTCACTGCTGCTAACATGGACCTGGATGTGAGAGGAAGATGAGAGGAAAGTTATGGGCTGCTAGCAGGTGAGAGTTGGAGAAGATCCAATAGGTGATATCCTCAACAGTGCCACGGTGAGAGGGAGAGAACGCGTGCAAGGAGGAACGGTGGGAATTGAGAGAGAGTGACAGCACAAGGGGAGAGAGTGTGGCAATGCAATGTGAGAGTGACAACGCCAGGAGAGAGGTTGACAGCGTAGAGAGAAAGAGAGAGAGACTGGCAGCACATAGAGCGAGACAGAGAGTGACAGCTTGCATTGAGTGGGTGACAGTGCCGAGAGAGTGACAGATCAGAGAGAGAGTGACAGCACACACAGAGAGTGACAGAGAGAGAGAGAGAGATCACATAGAGAGAAATAGAGAGGGAGAGGGAGACAGAGAGGGAGAGTAGTGGGAGGAGTAACTTTGAGAGAGAGAGTGACAGTGCATCGAGAGAGTTCTGCGTCAATCCCCCTCTATATATGAATCTCTAATGCATTGAATGGCTTGTGAGACTATATATCTGCCTGCCAATTCAGGTGATATGGGACTGGGAGAGGGCCAATGCATCAATAATTACATTCTAGGTGGTGGTATTGGGGGCCACTAATAGAGGAGTCGGAGGGTATACCATTTGGTCCCTAAAATCATTAAATCTGCCCCATTGGTAGGGCACCTTATTTCATAATGTAAATGTAATCACGTATAAGGACTCTAATATGTGGAGGCACGTCAGAGTGAGAATACATGTATTTCCCATAAACTTTTAAGCCAGGATTTTAAGCCACTCTGCACTCTAAACACCTGACAACACAACTTCAAAGTTTTACTTGGAACAAATATTTAAGTTTTGGATCTCAAGATCTACAATAATACTGTTTTATTTATTTTACTTGAAAACTACACAAATTGCAGCAAACTGACATGTAAATCCTTATATAAACATGTTATGCTGAATTAATATCGTTGTAGCTTTAGTTTTCACAGTGAAAGGAAAGCTATAGGTCCCAGAATGCAAAATAATGCGAGGTTGAAATATATATTTATCATCTCCGTACTTTCAACACTTGTAGAAATACACTGAAAGACGTTGTTTAAGAAACAAGGTGTGGAGGTTCTTTGTCACAAACCTCCAGCTTTTCATTTGACTGTCGACATGAAGATAATCTATTTTTACGTGCAAAGCTATAAGACATCATGGATATAAATATATCATTAAAAGGGGGCTTTTTTTTGTTCCTTTAACTGATTTGTAATTGTACACGATTTCTAGGGAACTTGTTCTGGATGGAGTCTTTCAGTTGGAAATGTCTCGACCATCACGCATAAGAAAGGATTTCCTGATAATAAAATGAATGCGTTTGCGAGTTCGTTAGGCTGCTGGTCGCACAGCCATAGCCCACACTGTGGCCCTCATTACAACACCGGCGCTAAACCATGGCGCTATTAGCACCATGGTTGGTGCCGGTGTTGTAACAAGTCCGCCATGGTGAAATGGGGAAATACCACCCCATTCTAAGGTTTGCGGGGTGGTATTTCCTCATTTCCCCATGGCCCTTCCCCATTCCCATTTTTGCCCCAAAGGCCGCAATTACGGTACCGCAAATTGCAGTGCCGTAATTGCCTGCGAGGTCCCTTTGCGGGTCCCTACTTTAATGGCTGGTCCAGACCAGCCGTTCAGGTCGGGTCCCGCAAAGGGACCTCGTAGTAAGGCACTAAGTGGTGCGCCGCAGCCTTTTACGGCGCCGTTAACCACTTAGCGCCTTGGTCGTAATAAGGCCCTGTGTCTCAGCCAAGCCTTGACTCAGAAAAATTGGTAGTGCTTGCTTATCTGGGTCGAGCTGATTCTGTATCTTGCTCTCTTTCTTTGAAGTAAAGGTACACACTTTAAAAAAAGAACAAGCTAGTGGTGCTGAGTACACAGCTATTGTGTTACACTTGCACATTTGGATATTTGAACAAACGTTTCCAAAGCACTGCCGGGCCAAGTAGCACAACATAGCCCAAAACAATTCAACCCCCACACTCTAAAATGTCCCGCAAAAATGGGTTTTTAGAAGCTCAATTTTAAGGGAAATAGCCTAAACTGGCCAGCAAGTCCAACACCGCACCAGCTCAGGGAATCTTTTCAAAGGCTGCCCCATACTGGTGTGGAAGAGGTGGCCTTTGTTAGTGAAAAGCTCTTTCACTCTGTGTCAACACGGGAGTGGGGAGCTTTACACTTAAATATGGCACCATAACCTGCAGCTTGGGCTGGCATGGCATGGGATCAGGGAGCTTTTAACTTAAATAGAGCACCTGCTTCGTTAGCTAAGTGAAGCTTGCCAAAGGCTCCCCTGTGCTGGCATAGCAGCAGCAACCTATGCAAGAGAAAAGCTCCTGCCTAAGTGGGAGTGGGGAGCTTTTTCACTTACATAAAGTGCTGCCATCGTGCCAGCTCAGGGACACTTTTGAAAGGCTCCCCTGTGCTGACTTGGCATTAGTGCCCTATGTCAGGGAAAAGCTCTTTCATCCACAGACAGACAAGGGATGAGCAAGAAAATCAAGGATCACTAAACCAGAACAGGATGAATGCATGTGCTTTCTAATGAGACTTCTGATTGGAGGAATCATTGTAAACTACCCACACATTGGTTTAATTGGGCCATGGAGACAGTAAATAATAAATGTTGATGCAGCAAATTCATGACTGAGCATTTCCAGCTACCATGTCAACCAGATATCTTGCTAATGAATGCCCATGCTTCTTTCCTTTGTTAGCAATGCTTTGCCACATACTTGGTACTGATGCCACCATATAGGCCAAATCCAAAGGGTTTAGTTGACCATTCCTTTGTTTAGATGTAAAAGGATCATGTGTACACATGTGCTATTAGGTCATAAGAGTTAACTTAAGAAAATTTATGTTGGTGATTTGCATACCCAGATACTAAGGCTGCAGATGTTTTTCCAAGTCTAGTGTTCAATTCTCCTCACTACCCATGTCATACTCATGAAGCAATATGAAAGATAGAGGTGTGTCTGTTGGTGTAGGAATGACTGAAAGGGGAGATTACTTCCAGTGGTTCAAAACAAATTTAATCATTAAGAGTTTCAACATTAAACTGCATACATGAGATTTCACTAAACATGTTTAGAGACCAACACTTCAATTGGTTTCTCATTGGTAAAACACATTCCCAAATTACCACATATATGGCCAGGGTAACTTAACAATATCAGTTGTACATTCAGTTGTATCCTAGTTTTCATGCATATTGAAATAACATAGGGTTTTTGCATAAACTTCTTTAGTTATTTCCATCTGGTAGAACACTGTCTTCAAAATAGACAATACACTTTCTCAACATGTTTCAGTTCGAAAAATACGTGTTAAATCTGGACCATTCATCACAAGAGAAACCCTGGTTCATGTACAAGTGTTTAGATTACACTGGGATCTGAGTGGAGAGACCAGCGTGGAATTCCTTATCTTCCTTGCCCTAACAGACAAAAAAACACAGACTAAGTTTGAGCTATTACTTCTCTGAGTTTAAGTCTAACTCTTAAATGAGTATGACACCTCCAAAGGTAAAGAAGTCTTTTACCTGTGTCGGTGTGTTGAGAGGGCGAGACCATGTGTGATTGCTGGAGGTAGGACTTCTGTACATCCTTCCTTGTGCCTAATCAATAGAAAAGCTGATGTTTGGTCTGCCTTTCTTGTCGCTAAAAACATTACCAGTGTGGATGTTCACAAACGCTACACAGAAAAACAGATCAATTGTCATATATGGCCCGATCGTAGACTCACCTCTCAAATAGAGGATCTGTGGCCCTGATTCTGAAATGAGGGGCGAGAGGGTGCAATGGGTGTCTGTCTTCAGACTGTAGCCTATAGTCCATGCAGGCACAGCCCGTATTTTTGGGGTGTAACTGGGGAGAGAGGGAGTATGGTGTATCAAAATGAGTGTCATATGGCCTGTTATGTCGGCAGAGGTTCAGCAAGTTTGCATATGTATGCGTACAGTGACAGTACCTTGTTACTAAGTCACGCGCGATCTGTAGATGTTTTCCTCAGGTCCCACGTGTGGCTCATGGCCATCATCACTGCTCGCTGTGAGAAATAAGAATGGGGAAAAATGGTATTCCTTTTCGTGCCGTATTATATTAGGATCAAACTAAGTGTCAAGTAAATGCATATTTTATGCGTAGTACGGGGAGAGTGGCTTAGGCAGCTAGTGTAGTCCGCGTCTCTTTCTGTTAGCAACCGTAGTCAAGTTATCGCTGGAGCAACAGAGTGGAGAGGACTTTCTGTGTTTTAATGTTGGCTTGGTTGTTTAGCGGGTGCCATCTTGGAATAGATATGTTAGGCCGGGTATTCAAGTTAAAACATATAGGAGTGCTTTAAGAACCGGCCCCTGAGTAAGACAAAATCTGGTTACATTCAGTTTTAAGAATTGCGTGCCCGGGGAGAGTATTTCTCCTGCTATCTTCCTCACAGCGATGCCGTAGTATGACATGGCTTGGTACATGTCGCGCTTGAGAATCGTCTCTTCTGCAACAGTTGTGCTTGGAAAATGTGCGGTTAGGTTGTGGTATAATAACTAGGCGTCGGGATGAAATTTGTAAATGCCTCCCGATCCGGCGTGTCTAAACGCTTGTATACACATGTCTTTTGGCCCACATTCATTATTCTGATGTAAATCCACATGACATAATATATGCAAAAGGTCTTCAGACTGTCAGGAGTACAGGGAGAATATTGACATAATTCCTAGTAAAAGTTTTTAGTATTCAAATGAGGCTAGAGTCCACTTAGATTAGTCATCGTTATGTTTGTAGTGTGGCAATAAACAAGGTGGGGCATAGGGCAAATGCGGGGCCGGGGGAGTAAAGGGATCAGCCATGGCGCCAAGTATTTTATCAGATCTTGTGTATATTTAAATAGAGATGTACTAAAATATAACTGTCCAAAGTGGGTTCATCTGTCATTGTTTAATCTTACGCCACTCTATGGCTTCATTAAGTCCTTGTGTAACACTTCTTGTGATATAGATCATTTCTTGTTCCTTTTTTGGAGTAAGTATTCTAGTTAGACCGTGTTGTCGCCCTTCAGAACGAGTAACACTGTCCATGTAAAGTCTTCGAAATTATGTATTTTTTCTTGGAAGTGTTTAACCATCTCTATTTTATTCTTTAGGCAGCTTCGGTGTTCAATGATTCTTGTTTTGATGTTACGGTTTGTTTTCCCCCCATGTAAATTAGGTCACATGAGCATCTTATCAGGTAAATCACATGGGTTGTGTTATAATTTGAAAAACTCTGTAGAGACCATTTTTTGTTGGTACCTATATCCACTTCTTGGCTTTTCTTGGTTAATCTACACACCCCAAAGGTGCCATATGGATGGTGCCCCTTTGGTATCCCGGTGTTCCAGAGGGTGGAGTTAGATGAATTCTGTTTGTAGTTCATTCTTAGTTTACTTGTACTGACTTTATTACCAATTGTCATGCTTTTCTTGTATGCAAAGACAGGACACGTCAGTGGTGTCTTTAAGCTAGCAAACACCTTCCAATGTTTTTGGATCACATTTCAGACTTTTAAACACAAATCTGTCAAGGTCGCCATGTAGACAAGTCTCTCATCAGGATGTTTTGCTTCTTTACTTCCTAGTAATGCTTCCCTATTGTTGTTACTAGCTCTCTTAGCGGCTTTGTTGATGGTTTTTCTTAGGTAACTGCGTTTTTGCAGTTTCTTACTGAGAGTTTTCACTTCCTCCGTATAGGTGTAATTCTGGGAACTATTTCTCTTCAGTCTGAGGAATTGTCCAAATGGTAGATTATCTCAGAGATGTTTTAAGTGATGGCTTGTGTAATCCAGCAGGGAGTTTCTGTCTGTAGGTTTGTTGTAGGGTTTATACAAGTAAATATCCAGCTTGGTGGGAAATAGTCAGATCCAAGAAGTTGGTTGCGGTATTGCTAGCTGTCATGGTAAATTGTAAGTGTGGATTGAGTGTGTTGATCCAGGTCAGGAAGCTTGTTATTTTTTCAACAGATCCTTCCCATATTATCAAAATGTCATCAATGTATCTTGTCCATTTTAGAATCTTCTCTCTGTAAGTGTTTGTATCGGAGTAGATGTGCTGCTTTTCAAAGAACTCTACATACATGTTTGCAAGGCTGGTGGCCATAGTAGCCCCCATCACTGTCCCTTCAATCTGTTGATAAAAGATATCTTCAAATTCAAAGTAGTTGTTAGTTAGTGCCATCCTTATGCACCAAAGGATAAAAGAGGAAGGTACTGGGTCTGTATCCAGTCTCGTGTGTAGAATTTCTTCCACAGTCTCAATTGTGGCTTGCTGGGGGATATTTGTGTACAGAGATACAATGTCCATCCCCACCATCAGATGTTTATTACTGTCAAACTCCAGATTCTCGAAGAGTCTAATGGCTGGCGCGGTGTCTTTTACATAGGACAGCATAAGTTTCACGTATACGTTTAGAAAATGGTCTGCATATTTTGATAGGGGATCCAGCACTGAATTGATCCCTGATATAATTGGTCATCCTGGTGGTTTGACAAGGGTTTTGTGTATCTTAGGTAGGCAATACAATGTTGGTATGTTAGGTTTTCTATTGTTGAGGAATTCAGCTTTTTGTCTCGAGATCCAGCCCCTCTCTTGTGCCTTAGAAACCTTTAGTACAATCATATATGATAATTTTTTAGTGGGGTCCTCATGTAGTTTCTTGTAGTACATAGTGTTGTTAAGTTGGTTCATGCATTAGTTAATGTAATCCTCCCAGTTCATAATTACAATACCGCCCCCTTTATCTCCCTTCTTAATGCCGATCTGGTTATTCTTAGCCAGGGATTCTATTGCTTCCTTTTCAAGTTTGGATATATTTTGGAAGGGGTTAGTCTTTTATTTTTCCAGTTTTTCAATCTCAGCTAGTACCCTATTCTGAAAGACTAGGGATTCAGCAGATTGACTGCTAGTTGGGGCACAGAAGGTAGACGGGTTCTGTAGTCTGGTATGGTTAATGCTATTGTTGGTCTCGTAGCTCGTTTCATTCGTAGCAAAGCATTATTTCAGGTGTATAGTTCTCATCAATCTGTTGAATTCAATGCAAAATTCAAAGGGATCGTGTTCCTTTGTTATGACAAAATCTAAACCTTTGTTGAGGACTTTTTCTTCCATGGGTGTAGGGATGTAAGTTGAGATGTTCACTAAGAGCGATTCCCGCTCCTGGTTTGTCATCTGTCCTGGTCCTAGTTGCCTCTGAGTTGGCCTTGGGGTAAAAAAGGCCTGGTGGATTGTCCTCTTCTATTATTACCTTGGCGTCTTGTTCCTTGTCCTCGTCCTCTCATTGGGGTTTTGTTAGTCGAGGTGCCTTCGTCCGGGTTGTCTGGGTCGCTGGAGTCATTGCTGGTACTGTATGAGGTACCCCTGAACCTCACACATCGGTTTTGACGGTTAGGTGCTCCCTGCTGTTGAAAACTGGGTTTAATGTCATTCTTAAGATAAGGGAAAACTCGTTCATGGCTGAACAGTGTCCGATATTTTTTGAATTTTTGGATCCTTTCTTGGGTATTATCGGTCTTAAATTCCTTCATTTCTTTTTCAATGTCTTCGATTTGTTTTTTGTATATGTCCATTGAGACGAGTTTCTTGATGTCCCCTTCGTTTTTTTTAAGGTCCACCTCAATTTTTTCACAGGTTTCCTTGGCCGTATCTATAATAAGTATCAACCAATCTCGCCCGCATTGATTTGCTATATAACTCCATTGGATCCGGAATGTTTGATTATCTAGGAATAGACGGGGTTCATTGTGAACCACTAGACCTTGCAGGAGAGCTTTATTATTGAGATACTTGAGCATAATTGCTCCGTGTAGGTCCGTTCATATCAACGGTTTTCTGAATTGTACTACCTCATCCCAGTCATTAGGTTGTTGTGCTGTTTCCAGATCACTATTATTGATAATAGAGATTGCTTTCATGAAAGCCGCTGCATAATCATCGCTATAGGCTAGCGTGCGTTCTTCTTCCATCTCGAATTTGGTATCAGATTCTCTGTGTAGCTAGGGGAAATTGCCACTGGCTAGTTTCCTCTCTTATATATAAGTTCATGTGACCTATGGCCACTCTGTATCTTAAGATAAAGGAGGAACCCCGGGTGCACACTCATTAAACAAATGTCTGAGTGCTGCCTCTATCTAATACCGGGTAAGGGTGAACTGTGAAACACTATGAAAGATAGAGGTGGGTCTGTTGGGTTAGGAATGACTGAAATGGGAGATTACTTCCAGTGGTTAAACAGAAATGTAATCATTAAGAGTTTCAACATTAAACTGCATACATGAGATTTCACTAAAAATGTTTAGAGACCAACACTTCAGTTGGCTTCTCATTGGTAAAACACATTCCAAAATTACCACATATGTGGCCAGGGTAACTTAACAATATCACTAGTACATTCAGATGAATCCTAGTTTTCAGGCTTATTGAAATAACATAGGGTTTTTGCATAAACTTCTTTAGTTATTTGCATTTGGTTGAACACTGTCGTCAAAATAGACAATACACTTTCTCAACATGTTTCAGTTCGCAAAATAGGTGTTCAATTCGGAATATTAAGCTAGTAACAACAATAGGGAAGCATTACTAGAAAGTAAACAAGTGAAAATTCTTGATGAGAGACTTGTCCTCGTGTCGACCTTCACAGATTTGAGTTTAAAAGTCAGAAATGTGATCCAAAAACAATCGAAGGTGTTCACTAGCTCAAAGACACCACTGATGTGTCCTGTCTTTGCATACAAGAAAAGCATGACAATTGGTAATAAAGTAAGTACAAGTAAACTAAGAATGAACTACAGACAGAATTCATCTAAATCCACCATCTGGAACATCGGAATACCAAAGGGACACCATCCATGTGGCACCTGTGGGGTGTGTAAATTAACCAAGAAAAGTCAAGAAGTGGATATAAGTACCAACAAAAAATTGACTCAACAGAGTTTCTCAAATTGTAATACAACCCATGTCATTTACCTGATAAGATGCCCATGTGACCTCATTTACATGGGGAAAATAAACCGTAAGATCAAAACAAGGAACATAGAACCCCGAAGCTGCCTGAAAAATAAAATCAATCGTAAAGGCGCGAAGGTTAAACACTTCCAAGAAAAAAAAACATAATTTCAAGGACTTTACATGGACAGTGTTACTCGTTCTGAAGGGAGACAACACGATCCAGCTAGAAAATTTAGTCCAAAAAAAAAGGAACAAGAAATAATCTATATCACAAGAAGTGATACACAAGGACTTAATGAAGGCATAGAGTGGCATAAGATTAAACAATGAAGGATGAACCCACTCTGGACAGGGATATTTTAGTACATCTCTATTTAAATATACACAAGATCTGATAAAATACTTGGCGCCACGGCTGATCCCTTTACTCCCCCGGTCCTGCGTTTGCCCTATCCCCCACCTTGTTTATCGCCACATTACAGATATAACGATGACTAATATGAGGGGACTGTAGCCTTATTTGAATACTAATGTAGCCACACAGTGAAAAACATATGATCCCCGCTTAGACACGCACCAGTCGATTAATATCCATGCTCCACATGCAAGCTAGACATAGAAGTTATGTTGTACCTTAGCTAGTGCACACCCACTAGAAAAGGAGGGCACAAGTGTGTCTGTGGGGGGGTGATGTGAATTATGTCTATTGAATTGTGAAAAGTGATTTGACATACGCACCCATAACATAAAAAGGGTCGCATGGGGCTGGTATGGGGAATGTCAGAGATTAAGAATGTTTACTAGGAATTATGTCAATATTCTCCCTGTACTCCTTACAGTCTGAGTAATCTCCCCTTTCAGTGATTCCTAACCCAACAGACCCGTCTCTATCTTTCATATTGTTTCACAGTTCATCCTTACCCAGGATTAGATAGAGGCAGAACTCATACATTTGTTTAATGAGTGCACACTCGGGGTTCCTCCTTTATTTTAAGGTACTCATGAAGTGCATATGATGCTTAAGTTCAGCACAGCAGATACCTTCAATCAGCATAACTTTCTAGATGGCATTACATGGATACCTTGCAGGGGAGTGGGTAGTAATACATGATGGGTATGTATAAATATTTGCTCAAACGATTTGCATAGAGTGCCACACGGTAGCTTGCATGGAGAAGTGCCATACATGTGCAGTAGGTTGCTCACTGATTTGCAGGATATCACATCATGGTAGAGGTACCTCACGTTATTATCCCACATTACTCTGACAAGTACTCTCACATCCACAGAGCTGTTAGAACTGCTCGCATAACTACATGAAGAACAAAATCATAGAACTTTCTGCTCTTCAAGTGTGCACATTCTTTTGAATGGCTTAGTAGAGAGTGGGGAATGAAACCTTGATTGAATGTGTGAGAAATGTTTTGCTGATCAGCCCACTCAAAAAACATAGTCCTGCTGCCATTCGTGTTTGCAAGAAAAGTAAAAATCAGACTTCAGCACATCAGTTCTGGAATTGTCTAGTCGTCCTTATTTTTCAGATTTAGCATGTGAAATGTGCTCTTGAAATTGGCATGTAGAAGAACAGCTAATCCATACCATAGCATACCTTTGATGAGAGATATGGTTTCAAACTGGAGTTGTAACATTACTGCACTATATTGTGAAATATCATGGATTCATATTGTTTTGTAAAGATATGAACCAAACTAAGGTGATCAACATTTTGGATTTGCATGAGAATCCCCCTGATATTTATCATTACTTTGCTATGGTACGTAATGAATGCATACATGTAGAGAACTTCGAATTAAGTATTTACCATTGATTCTCTCAACATGAGCTGGCCCCTCATCTTGTTAGTAGTGGTGTTAGGAATTATATGGTCAAATATTGGTTGAAGAGAAGATTGAAAATAATTAACTCTGCCCTTCACAGTTGGCCAAATGGCAACAGCATGTGAGACCTTGCAGTGTGCAATAGACACATCTGGAATGCCAACAAGCAATGGTATGAGCAGGGACATGAGATCTTAACAGTCTTCCCAGGGATAATTTGGGAGCAACTGTGAAAATGTTGCACTTCTTCTTCCCACTTCCGAACACCTGGATCATCTGTGCAAACGTGCCATAAGAATCAAGATCTTAATTATTAGATAATGTGAAATGTTTCTCCAATGAAAGCGAATCATACAAAAAAAAAATCAGCATCAATTGCTCCTCTGTGGCATTGTTTTTATTTACCAACACATACATGCAATATTATTCCCATTTTGCTTGCCACATCTTTATATTTTATATTTGTGAAGTATTTACCCTTTTCTTTTTTTTTTTGGTCTGAAAATATAATAAGAGGGACCCACCGTGTCCATTCCTTTTCAAGCCTCTTAGTTGATTCATTTTCTTTACTTTGGTAACCCGCTGTTTGTTTATTCGGAAAAACTGTTGGACGGGTTTCCACAACACCAAGAAGGAATTTCCTTTGAGTGGCTTGTGCCCAAATTGTTTCTTATTTTTGCAGAAACTCATCCAGCGGCGTGGGCTGTGCAATGCAGATGAAATTGCACATAGTAGTCGTAGATATTAGTTACATCCCTCCATTAGGGAGAGGGTGTGTGGCGGGCACATCGATAGTAGAATAGATGATTGCTTAGACAGTGGCAGACTTCCATTAGATTGTCTAGTGAGTAGAACAGGCAATATCATAGTTGCATCATTTTTCATTTTTAGTGGGAAGTGATGTACGAGTGCTGCTTATTGTTGAAGAGCACACACAGTAGAATAGAAATATTGTGGCATATAGTGTTGATTGAGATGAAAGGGCTGGCCCAAGATTTTTGCTGTAAATAGTAGTGCTTAGTGATTGTATGAGGAGGTTGATGGACCACGCAGGAGGGGCTAGGGGGTCGTATAGTAAGGTAGATTGGATTGTAAATAGTTTGTAAAAATCAATTGTGTGGGCCTGTGGAGAGGACCGTAGAGTTTTGTTATATAGAATGGTGTGGACTTGTGGAGAGGGTCATTGAGGTTTGTTTTTGTGTGATAGAGGTTGGGTTGAGGGTGTGGATGTGAGGATAGATGGAGTGGGTATGAGGTAAGTGGGAAGAGGGCATGTGTGTGTGTGTGTGTGTTGCCGGGAGTGGGGTGTTGGGTAAGTATATATGGATAGTATGTCATGTTTATTTTATGTCAAAATTCTGGATACTTGCGCAAGTGAAGCAATTGGAATTGGCATTTTTGGTAAATTGGGAGGAAAGCTAATGCACAAGGGCAGGAGGGAGGCACTCACAACTGTGGTAGGTGTGTCGGAGTGGACAAAAAGGGGAAACATGGGTTAATTGGGGTTATGGAGACACCCTTGAAACGCCTTTCTACTAAATTATCCCAATATAGAGATAGAATAGTAAAATATTATTCTCAATGAGTGTGGGACACAGTTTTTCCAAAAATAGCCAGGAAAGGGAATGTTGAATAACGATAAAATAGAAAATAAGTTCACATATTTATTCATGACATATAAAGGTACCAAACTGAAGAGTAGACAACATATTTTAGGCCTATGCAAGCTGTATGAATAGAAAAAAGAGGAACCTATCAGAGAGGTGGGGAAGGTAGTGATGCAGCAGTGCTGCCCACTGGACTGCACCCTCCCTATGGACTGTACCCTACACTGAAGCCTACAGCTGGGCACACAAACCTGCAATGGGTGTCCCTGAGTAGGGACAAGACAGAAATAGGGGGAGAGGCAGAGCCAGAGGAAAGACGAACATGGATCAGCTAGAAACCGGGTTTAAGGCAAATGAGGATGAGATAGCGAGAGCAGTCTGAAAAAAGGAGGAGGAGCGAGGGTAGGCAAGAATGCCAGGTGTCTGGAAATCCAGAAAGATGATGTTGAAATCAGATAAACAATACCCCAGAGGAGGAGGAAGAAGTCTCCACGGGGTCGAAAGTGGACCAAGAGGAAATCGACAGAGATGGAGGAGCAGCAGGTGAGAAAGGGAGAATGTGGGATGAAAGGGAATCAGACTAGGACAACGAAAGAGAGCATGAAAAGGAGAATGGGATGGAGAAATAATAGGAGACCAGCAGGGACTGGTCCCAGAGCCTCAGAAATAAGACAAGAGGGATAGTGGTAACCTGTGCTGCAAAGACCAGGGCCTCCCCAGCACTGCAGACACAGCTAACCCTATTGCAGAAGGACAGGGGAAGAGCACAATATGTACCATAGCAGAGCATGGACAAAGACAATTTGATGTATAGCAAACAAATGTATATACACTCTTGAGAAAGAGACGTCATGGATTACCCTGGCGATGGGCGATATGAAGATCGGATTTGCAGCCTTATTGAGCCAGCTGGGGGACAAAATATGGGAACAGGCAGTATTCAATGGGGTTAAATTGAGTGGTAACATTCACAATGGTGTGCCCTTCAATAACTGCCACGCAAACATGTGGAAAATATTGAGGACCATGTACCCAGACACATCAGATATGCATGCCCTTTTGGCACACAAATAGAAACCAGACTAAAACCACACAGAGTAAATACAAGAGATACCGGAGATGTGGACATTAGAGACATGACAATCATGGGACATGAACATACCATTATTGTATCACATATTATTAAAGGGCCTCCCCATGGATCGCATGCATCCCTTGTGAAGGTGGTTGGGATGGAAGCAAAGGGGTGGCTAGAGACATAGACCCAAATCATACACTTTTGTAAGAGGAAACTGGAAAGAGAGAAATACACTGTAGATAATGTATTCAAGACAGACTCAGAAATGGTGCAAAAGAAATGATCAAAAATATCCATGGATGGGTCTGTACTTACAAAAAATGTTGCCAAGCTTCTTGAAGCAGCTCCCGCCCAACAAGAATGGCTTCCCTCAGGAGCATGCCACAGGGAGGAGTGGATCTGCAGCAAGGAGGTGGGTTCCGGCAGCAGGGAGCGTATCTTCAATGGGGGGTGTACCAACCACAAGGGGATTATCAACAAGAGGGGTATTACCCACAGACATGATATTATCAACAGGGCAGAGGATTGGAGATGTATTCAATGACTACATCCCTTGAACAACTAAGTGGAAGCAGAGTTTCCACTCATTCCAAATCCAGCCACCATATTGTGTAACATCCCCACAGAAGCAACATACTTTGCAGTTATTGATTTAAAGAATGCATTCTTCTCCATTCTTCTCCATACCATTGCACCCAGACACACCTTTTCTATGTATCGGAGGACGAGGTTCTAACACACTTATTTACCACAAGGGTATTGCTAGTCACGTAGTGTGTTCAAGAGAGTGACTCAGAAGGATCGAACTAACCTGCAAAAGCTCAATACAGTCATCCAATAAGTTCATGACCTCCTGGTGTGCAGCATAATGGTGGACCAGTGCAGAAAAGACTCAGTGACACTTCTGACATAATTGTCAGAGAACGGATACAAGGTGGACAAGAAAAAAAAAAATTACAGTACTGTCAAAATGAAGTAGTGTACATGGGACATATACTATCAGTAGAGAGCAGGAGGATTACTCTAGAAAGGGCAGAATCAATGAACAGCACCACACAGCTATGAACAATCAAGCAGATGCAGCAGTTCTTGGGCCTGTGTTGCTATTGTATTGCATGGGTCTGCAACTATTCCACATTTACAAAGCCCCTCCTTCACGGGTTAAAAGAGGCACAGAAAGTAAAAAGCCCCATACTATGCACACGAGAAATGATTGACTCATTTGCAGAACTCAAGAAAGTGTTAGCTCACACACCAGTTTTAGCAACCCCAGATGACAAGAACAAATTCAATATGTTTTCATATTCTGATGGCACAGTGATGGCTGCTATCCTCACTCAAAAGAAGCCACAAGGACACAAACCCCTGGAATATCACAGTGGCCTTTTTGACTCAATAAAGGAAGGCCACTTCCCATGTGAACAGGCACTAGCTGCAGCTGCTTTTGCCATTGTGCAATCAGCAACAATAAGCATGGGTTGTGCAGTCATGCTCTTTGTGGGGCATTCACTCTCACGATACTAGAACTCAGAGAGTGCCAGGGTATGTGAGTGATATTGTCCAATCCAAACATTATCAACCTAGTAATATTCATAGCACAGCCAGTGGAGAGAGTATGTGCACGGTTCTGCCCTATCCATGGACACCGTTGAGGATGACACTAGAGTCCAGGAAGGAGGAGAAATGCTCTTCATTGACGGTTCTCCAATGAAAGATTCGAACACGGGTTGTCGACATGCAGGTGCGGTGGTGGTTTGTTATCAGGAAGATTTTAAGGTATGGGCTGAGTTAAGGTTGCCACTGCACTGTTCAGCACAGATGGCAGAGTTGACAGCTCTGATAACAGTCTGTCCCATCAGGGCAGAGAGGAGGACACAACTGATTCCCAAAATCAGGTGTAAAATGCAGAAGACTAGACAAAGGGTTCACACACAGATGGAAGCTGCGTTTGCACAAACGAGGCAGAAGGAGTAGGAGAGGCATGCATCTGGGGCTGCAACATGTGTGTCGGCTATTGCTAGGACCAGGGCAGCGGCAGTGATGGCCTGTGCTCAGGCTTCCATTGTGGAAGAATACATTAGGGCTTCCAAATAAATAGTCAAGAAGGAGCCAGGCCATGTAGAGGCTTCACATGGAGGGGGCAGCCCGAGTCTGGGAGGTCAATGTGGAGGGAGGCAGAGTTGTCCTTGCCCCAGGCATTAGCCAAAGTGGAGGAGGAAGACACTTGGTGAATGTTTCAGTTAGTGTGTGTTTACTCATTATTTGGGAATGGTAGCTTACATTTTGTTTGAGAATGTCTTATTTAATATTTAATACATTTGTTTATAAGGTTGTAGATATTGTTTGTATATTTTCTTTATATGTTTCCTGTTTCCATGCCAATCCATAGTGTTGCGTTGTTACTGGATCATGTTGTGAATGTGATTTCTTGATGTTTGAATGTGTGTCCGAGTGGCTTAGTGAAAATAATGCAATGTGTTTGGCCCATTATCGTCATGTTTCATGGTCTGTGGTATGAGTGTCAAAGGGTTGAATGCAAAACTCTTTGAGTCAATCAAGTACTTTAAAATGTGCTTCATGACATGTGTCTATGGTAAGTGGTAACCTGTTGGTATGTATCAGGGTACCGTGATGACTGTCTGTGTATGAGGACTGGGTGGTTTTAGCACGTGATATGTTCATAGTTCTACCCGCTGTGTATGGCACAGACGATCTGTGCCAGATGCATGGAATACACAAACACACATATTTGCCTATAGTACCATGAGATCATGATTTGTTATTGCTATACAAGAAACACATTGATTACACTCCTTGATATGGTGTTTGCTGTGTTGGTAGCATGGTTGCATGCCATCTGCTTTTGAGGCAGCTTTTGTGCAGCCTTTGAGTGTAACAGTGAGCACGTTCTGAGACATCCATGAATACTCATGATGGGCAGTGTGTGTTTTTTTCCATCTGATGTGTGTGATGTTTTCTGGTTTAGACACCTCGTATTTGGTATTCAGAGTTCATGAGCCACATATCACATGTGCCCCATGGACTGTTCGCAGCAGAGCAGACATTGGTGTAGAGTATGATGTTTGTGTCTCTGAACAAAACATATCTAGAATTATACATTTCATTATTTGGCATACATGAAGCAGTTAATTCCTGCACATGCTCGGGGAGTGCTTGTGGAGTCATGTTTTCAGTTACAGGTTTAGGGCGTGTCTTGCTGTTAATTTCATGTGTTTATTTAGTGATGGTGTATGTTGCTTATTAAAGCATCAGAGCACTTTCTTAGTCATATGGGGATGTGGGCATGATGGGAGCAGATGGGAAGGGATCAACTAGAGGGTGTGGGGAAGCTGAAATGGGGAAGTGTGGGGAAATATGCTGCTAGGGATGTGTATGTAACAAGATTATATAATGAGGATACGATTAACCATTCAAGGTTAGGTGGGCAATGGAGGATGTGTGGAGGTAGGTGTTGTGGAGGAAACATCCCTTATATTGATGGTAGTTAATGCATTCCTGAGTCTTAGAAGTGGGGCAGTGAGTCAGGTGTTGGCAGTGAGAGTATTCCGGAGCCTGTGTTCATATACAGGGAAGGCCTGCATTATAGTTATTTTCTTCATGACCCAGGGAAGTGAGGTGGGAGATAATGCTGTTCAAGGAGAATGGTTTTGATGTGGTAGACTTAGGAGACCTTTGGGGAATAATGCTACGACATAGGACACCTTTCTGGTGTTTCAGGATGGTGGCCGAAAGAGCTTGACAAAGAGCTTTGCCAACATCCAGGTGAGAGCGACCAAGGCTTGCATGTGAGATCTTATGTGTTTTGTTAGGATGATGTATATCAATTTCCTCATGAGTGCATGCTGATATTAAGGCTTTTTAAAATTATTTTGTATGTTCTCCTTGAAGGATAGTGTCTGTCGTCGTCAAACCCAAGGTTCTATGAACAAGTGGTGAAAGTGTATGTTTGTCACATGACCTCAGCTCCACCCACCTATATAGCCTTGCCCCTTTCTTACCTTTCATCACTGTTTGATCACTGGCTATCACTCGCCTGCCCTCATAAAGGTAGGACAGGTACAGTGAAATCCAGTTCATGTGCGGGCTGGTTTGGAACAGGAGTCCCCATAACTGTATAGCCTGCTCCTCACATTTCAGGTCGGCTCCTTGACATGATTTCTACACCTCTATGTCTCCCTCCAGCTCAGCACACCATTTGAACTCCTTCTCATTGAGGTTGCCCACAGGAAGCTTCATGGATATGTCATTGCTGCTACCTCACATTTTTCATCATATTCCTCTTCAGCAGTTCTACAGACACCACTATGTGAAGAGTGATGTTCCCTATGTTCACTCAACAACCTGACATGCGGTATACAACACCAATCTGAAACTCATACACGATTTGAACATCTTAATGATTCAGACTTATATGATATCTACTTACAGCCTAATCCCAAAGGTCCTCTTCCACACTCACTACAGCTTACTACGAAGAGACTATCTAAAGAAGATGGTCGGAGACCTCAACATCATTCACCTGGGAAACCAGGTGATCTGAGACATGTGACCGTGACGCAGTTCCATACGTGGAAGGAGTTGTATACGTTCACAGTACTGAGTACAAGACGTTTTGCGTGGCGGATGGTGTAACAAATTAAAGGACACCCTTTTCAGCAGGTGGCACACCGCAACGCCGAACGAATGACAGTTGGTTGTCCCATTCAAGTGTGATAGAACGGACAATTCCCAAAATAGGATCGCAGTCTACTGTGAAGACGTGCCTATCTACCCGTAGAATGTTCAAGCAATAAGTACTTTCATGGGGTTGAGAAGAACACCAATGTGAAGAGTGCGTTAAAGTGTGATGACTTGTTTGTCAAGCTCCCCTGAAGAAGTTCTTATATTACTTATATTGATGGAGAAAGAAGCAAACATGTTGGGTGTTTAGGGTGTTGTATTTAGTAACAGCGCATTCCAATTATTGATTAGTTAAATGAGAACCTTGTTGTTGATATCACAAGGATTCACCCAATAAGCTGAAAACAAGTATTAAGAGAGCAATCTGGAAAGTTAGGAGTTCTCTATTTAGTATTTGACGGAGGTGTTTAATATTGCAAAGGGTCATACCCTGACAAGTCTAAAAGTGTATGTGTGTGTTTTTAACTTTTGTAAATGTTTTTTTGCACTTTATGACATAGAGTTTGCACACGTTATGATGGATGAAATGAAATATTTTGGCTTTTTAAATTGTTTGTAATGTGTTTTAATCTAAATGAATTAATACAATTGTTTATATATTAAATCCAGTGTGTATGAAGGTACAGTCCTATAGTTGGTAATGGACTGAGGGAAGGTGTTTTTGTCCATCTGTAGGGATTGAAACATGAAGGCAACGAGATTCTTTGGTTTGGAAGTATTTTGCAAGCTGGTATCTGGGGATGAATCTACGGGGCGTTAACATTTTCCCCATTGTCTCTCATTTGTTTTGTGGTTGTCCGAAAGGTCTTGCCAGAGAGCATTGACAACATCCAGGTGGAAGTGGACCAAGGCTTGCATGTGAGATCTTATGTGTTTTGTTAGGATGATGGATATCAATTTCCTCATGAGTGCATGCTGATATTAAGGCTTTTAAAAATTATTTTGTATGTTTTCCTTGAAGGATAGTGTCTGTTGTCATCAAACCCAAGATTCTTTGAACAAGTGGTAAAAGTGTATGTTGGTCACATGACCACTGCTCCACCCACCTATGTAGCCTTGCCCATTTCTTACCTTTCATCACTGTTTGATCACTGGCCATCACTGGCCTGCCCTCATAAAGGTAGGACAGGTACAGTGAAATCCAGTTCATGTGTGGGCTGGTTTGGAACAGGAGGCCCCATAACTGTATGGCCTGCTACTCACATTTCAGGTTGGCTCCTTTACATGATTTCTACACCTCTCTGTCTCCCTCCAGCACAGACACACCATTTGAACTCCTTCCCAGTGAGGCTGCCCACAAGAAGCTTCATGGATTTGTCATTGCTGCTACCTCACATTTTTCATCATATTCCTCTTCAGCAGTTCTACAGACACCACTTTGTGAAGAGTGACATTCCCTATGTTCACTCAGCAACCTGACATGCAGTAATCAACACCAATCTGAAACTCATACACGATTTGAACATCTTAATGATTCAGATTTATATGATATCTACTTACAGCCTCATCCCAAAGGTCCTCTTCCACAATCACTACGGCTTACTACGAAGAGACTATCTAAAGAAGATGGTCAGAAACCTCACCATCATTCATAATACTTCATGCATATGCACCGACATTGACATCACCAACATTGACTCTTTTTGACACCTCTTTGTGCACATCCACCTTTCAGCAACATCCACAGCAAGCTTCAACATCATCTGATAACCAACCAAGGACACATATTCTTTGATTGTAGAGTTTACAGACTTGGTCACCACAATGTCTCTCACTCACTCCAACAAAATCTTCCTCAGTGGCTTCAATATTTGTGCCATTACAGCAACCAATTGGCAGAAGGATCGATTCCTCTGTCTTCTCAAAACTGTGACCCATACACATTACACAATAGATACAACACACAGAAAAGGTCTGATCCCCTTCCTCATCATCAACAACATGCACACCCTCTGTCATGGATTTCATAATTATCCTTCTGTCACTTATGTGTTAAAGAACTTGGGGATAGACAGGAGGTGAACACCTTCTGACTCCATTTTTTTGTTACTTAATCTTCTGGCGGTGTCAAAAACCTCGAGTCAGTGTACCAATAGGACACTTTAAAAACTTTTTAATGAATGAACAAGAATAGACGTGGACCACACGTCTAAGTGCAATCTGACAATTTAACTTTAGAGATCATAGACACCATCACGATGGCAGAGGCTACATATTTGGCCTTTGCGGAGGAACTGATAGAAGGTATTTTAGCAAATCCCTCAATACTGGGCATAGAACAACAAGCTGCTATAACATATAACAACAAAAGGAGATGACTGGAACAAGCTGGAGGCACTACAGAAAAAGCTGATTAGAACCGAACTCCACGGGGCCATAATGGCCGAATATCTACGGGCACACATTGCTCCAAATGGACTCATTATTAGAATTGAACCTAGAATCTTCTTAGAAGAACTCCAATTTAGGAAAGACTGGAGTTTCATTTCAAACAAATGTACGAGGGACTGGATCATTTTGATTATCAACACAACAAAAACTGTATCAGAGAGACTTATGAATGAAATCATTGCTAAACAAGATGCAATAACAACTAAAATGATAATAGGTGATTACCTCAAAAGCATGGCAACCCTGGATGCAACCATCAAAGAGTTTAAAGAGTTGAACTTGAATAAAAAAGTAATGAAATTGAAGAAGGATATAATAGCATACTCCCATGAAAAAAAGTATCCATATACAACTGATGCCTATTATGAAGAGCAGGAGAAGAATATAAATATGCCCAACACAGGGCCCATGAGAGAGAGACAATACCAACAAAGACACCGACCCAGACCAGGGAACTGGAATTTCTCAAGCGGAAGCTCGGATGAAGACACGGGCAGAACCAACAGAAACCTTCGCTTTGAAGATCAAGAGCAAAATAGAGGTGGTAAAACTCTGGGTTTTCAGGCCCCCAGAGGACGCGGGAGAGCCAGAGGCTGGTGGCAGGAACAGTCACCCAGGGTCACCAGGAACAGAGGGAGAGGATGGTACCAGCAGAACGACCCTCAAGAATATCTCCTGAAACAACTGGGAAAGAATCACTGGTGGTTAACCTCTCTACCTGTATCCTATCACCTACACATTTAAAAGTGTTACAGAAAGGTCTCTCTTTCGTACCAACATCATCACATGATCCATTCCAGACCAGAATTGAAATTACACAACTGATGAGGAAGATACGACTGAAACAATATTTCAGTAAACACAATTTCACAGGACTAACGGATGTCACAGGATAACATAACAAATCCACATATTACCCGCCACCACAAGCAATAACAGTGGAATCCCAGACTTTTGAGAAAATCATTCTGAAGAAACTAGAAGAGATTGAAGCAGAAGGCGGACCTGGTTCATTTCACAATATGACAAGATTGGAAAATGAAGCCCTGAAAGAACTACAGAATAATGGCAATATAGTTATAAAACCTGCATATAAGGGAGGAGCAATTGTCATAATGAACAAATGTGACTATGAGGGCATGGTGGATACCAAAAACATGGTAGTGACCCAACAGAGAGACTGAGGAGCCTGATTAACCCCATAATAGAGGAAGCAGAAGCTGAAGGCCACATCAGCGCCAAAGAAGCAGCATTCTTGAGCCCACAACTTCCTAGCCGACCGGCCTTCTATGCCCTTCCTAAAATTCACAAAGGGATCTCTCCAACACCTGGACGCCCGATAGTATCTGGCATTGGGTCTATACTAGAACCACTGTCCCAATTTGCCGACTTTTTTCTTCGGGAAGAGGTCACTAAAATGCGCTATTTCACGAAGGACACCACAGCAGTTCTGGCCCATTTGGAAAGTCTTACTCTGGAAAGTCAAGACATCTACATTGTCACAATGGACATCGAGTCCCTTTATTCAAGAATTCCCCATAGAGAGATTTTGAAAGTTATTGAGAAGGTATTACACACTAGAACTCTGGATATGCCTACCTCATTCATAGCGCAATTAGCGGAAAGCGTGCTAACCAGGATCTACTTTGTGAATGTAGAGAGCTACTATGAACAAATAGCTGGGACTGCTATGGGTGCAACATTTGCACCGACTTTAGCCAACTTATATGTAGCAGACTTTGAGGACAAGTATATATATTCAGAGACTAATCCTTTTGCCAAGAACATTGTGAGTTGGCGTTGTTACATTGACGACATCTTGATGCTGTTTGATGGGGACAGCACCGTATTAAATAACTTAATTGGATGGATCAACAAACTAAATCCTTTCCTTAGATTCACTCACGAGGCAAGCAAAATGGAAGCTACCTTCCTTGATCTAAGAATAACTAGGACAGGACACACTTTTGAGACAACTATCTTTCAAAAACCCACGGATAGAAATTCCCTCCTTGATTATACCAGTGTCAGTCAGAGGTCTTTAAAGGAAAACCTACCATTCGGACAGTATCTCCGATTCAGAAGGAACTGCACAACAAGAACAGAGTATGACCGACAAGCAGAAAGACTTGCTAACAACTTGAAGGACAGGATCTATCTGCATAAAATAATCAGACAAGCCAGAAAGAGGGCAAGGAATATACCAAAGGAAATCACCCTCAATCAACAAGGCAGAAAAGAGAGAGGTGAAGACACGATAACAGCAGTTTTTAGCCACTCACCAGTAACCAACCGCCTAAAAAGAGAAATCCGGAAAGCCTGGCATATTCTAAATATAGATGATAATATACTACCTGAACCCCTCTTTGTAATAAGGAGAAGGAAAAAATTGAAAGACAGTTTGGTACACACTTACAAGGATGTCCCAATACCAATAGATACAACAACACTGTGGAATACATCGAGACCACTGGGGCACACACCGTGTGGGAACTGTACAGCTTGTAAATTCACAGAACGAACAACATCCATTGATATAGGATGGAAATACCCCTGGGAGCAGAGACATTTCACAAATTGCAACACAAACAACATGGTATTTTTAATTCAGTGCCCATGCAATAAAAAATATATTGGGATGACCATGAGGCCCATCAAAATACGGATTGGGGAACATAGTTCCAATATTCGAACTAAGAAACAAACAGCCCCCTTAGTGGAACATTATATCGGACTGAAACACACAGAGAATGACCTTAAATGGACCATACTGGAAAAGGTCATAACACCTAAAAGAGGGAGCAACATATTGGCACTCCAACTGAGGAGAGAACAACAATGGATTTTCAGATTACAGAGTCAGAAATCTGGCCTCAACAAGGAAATATGCTGGAAAAAACTGGCAGTTCAGTGAACCGATGACCTCAGTTTGCGCAGGATACATAATACTGACATGCGCACAAAGCCACAATATCAAGAAGAAGAAAACCCCATTGGGCACTTTGCTTCAATATATTAGCCATGGGGCCCTCAGAGGCATCCAAAGTCAACAAACAGTAACATTCTTTTCATACATTTTATGCATATACACCAGCAAAGTGGCTATAATGAAGACATGTGTCATTAGTGATGTACAATGGACGCTGCTTCGACAAAAGACATTGGGATCCCTAGGAGATCATGGGACAGCATTGGCCATCATACTCATTGTTAAAAGTGTGGCATAGTTTAAGAATTATGTATGAATATACCCTGCTTTGCTCACGTGGTTAGTTCAGGAGTTATACAACTATAGCAACACGTCCCATTTCCGGGACTGTGTAATATGTTCTGCTAAATTCCTTGAAAATACGCTCTGACGAATCGTAGATAACAGAACACCCTTAAAAGGTAGCAATACCGGAGCATGCATAAACAGGACTAAATATCCCATCATCCTCCAGTGCCCTGGAGTCACGCTTTTTGGTTCGGTGAATAGATCGATGTAGATATAATATATGGGGTTTTAAAAAATCCCATATTAGCCAGATGGCCAATATTCCACCATGCATAAATAGGATACTACACATGATGGGACTACATATCCCATCACTCCTTGCGGAATTTGTAGTCCCGCTTCTTGGAACGAGAATCACTGAAAAATCAAAATTGAAACACTCACAGATGCAACAATACTTGTAAATACACAAACCAGCTTTAATGTGTATTTAACTCTTTTAAAAAGTAATAAGACTACATTGTCATGTGATTATGATGCGGCATTATAAACAACCTGCCATTCAAAATGGCGCCGTGAATAACAACCGATGAAGATGTGGCACACGCAGGGGAACGTTTTAGGTAAGCAATATGAGCATTCTGGGCTTCTAGCTGTGTTATTGCATTGAAATGTAATTCTGCACTTTCATTCTCTGGACACGGGCGGGAGCAAGGCTTTACTTGGAAAAAGGGCATTTCGCTCAAACTTTACCTGCTTGGATCTTAATATGAAAATAATATGCAGGGACAATGGGGATTTTTCACAAGCCTCATCAGCATGGCATTAAGCTAAAAACAGGAATGACAAAGGGGACTTTTAGAATCCTTAAATGCCGTTAAGCTCATAACAGGAATGACCCAGTGCAGTGTTGTCGTTATTGGACAACTGGGCATCAATACTAATGGGAGACATGTTGTGTTATGTCTTGTAGTGCTCTCTGTATGATCTCAAAACACAGAGGAACCGTTCCTGAAACTTCACGTTGATCAGTGCCACAGTTAAGACAGGTGAATTGGTTTACTATGTCTTGGTTGATGTTGAGGAATCCTGTTATAGCACAATTAAGTAGAATATGTAAACAGTGACTTTCGCAAAATACACCACTTTACTTCACAGATTCCAGTAAGGAATACAACACAGGAATCAAGCAGGTCCCACGTAGTGCTCTACCACTAGAAAGACCATATAGAGAATCCAGCTCCAAGTACTAATGTACAGGTAAGGATTCATCCAGCACAAAGAAATGTGAGGAAGTACCTATTGTCAGAAGCACCTTTAGACTGATGGCAGGTTCCATTTGTCTTTTCTTGTCTTTTTTAATCCCTTAGGACCAAGGGAACTACCCATTAGCTCTGTGGATACCTGGAGATATCCTCGCAAAACTGCATGATTTGGGGATTGTATTTAGAACACTGCAAAATCAATGCACTTGTCCTGAAGAAAGCGGCTAAAGACTCAATCCCGCTGAAACCGGTTGACTCATTCTAAAGTAGTTCTGGACTGATAATCCAGGCCCTGATACCCCACATATAAAAATGAAAGGGCTTGTTTAAAGAAAACTATCATACCGATTTACAACTAAACAAGTAATTGTTGAATAGGAAATCAGCTTTTTAAGTCATTTTAATTTTTGTCTGCTTATTTCAGACATAATTATTGTTTTTCTTTTATAAGACATAGACATTGGAGGCGGCACTATTAAAACTGTACACCGACCCCCATTAGGTATGCACTTACACTGTAGAATTTAGGAAAGCAGTGAGAGAGGAAAGGGTCAGGACCTCTACATCCCATTTGTAGTCGGCACACCAGCACTGACTAGGGCTGGTCTAGACTGCAACTATTTTGTAGGAGATACTTGACACAGGGCCATTTAACCATCGCTAGGGTTCCAGCTGCAGGAATAACTTTTTAATAATTATCCTTCTGTCACTTATGTGTTAAAAAACTTGGGTATAAACAGGAGGTCAACACCTTCTGACTCCATTTTGTTGTTACTTAATGGATTTCAATGAAACTTAACTTGTTGGCGAATCTGTCATTTAATTTTCACATTAGTCACACCACCCCAGCCAAGAGCATCCATCAGTGAGGCAGCAAACAGGTATTTGGATCATTTAGTCACTTCCCAATAGACAGTGTCATTGAAGATATCAGGATCCATCTCATCACATGGGCCAATGTCAGTGAAAGTAACCAAGACTGCAACTCTCATCTATCACTAAGCAACAGTCTTACAACCAGCATCATCCACCATGCACCTGTGTGCCTATACACCACAGAGCCTTCATCTTCCACACACTAGAACACTGAAAAACTCAACCTCTTGAAAACATGCAGCGGTAGACACAAAGTAACCTGGGAAGTGTCTCAAACCACATTTATGAACACCCAGCTCTGGAAGGAGTGCACTACTGATCCACACCACCAAGTCCAAATTATGTATGATCACAATAGCCAAGGACACAAACAAAGGCAAATACTTCTTTGCAAACTTGACGCATTTCATTAAGTGCCTTCCATACACACAAATATTGGGGTCCGTGGATGGTTCCAACAACATGAAATGTATCATCTTGCAGTATCTCTTCAGGACCTGCATGACCTATCTAGGTCTCCAGCAAATCTCACTGCACTACACACATTCCATTTTATGAAAAGAGTACTGAACCCAGCATTCCTTCCAACTGAAGCAGTTGCCATTTCACTGGCAGCTATCCACAGATCCCTCAGTCAAGACATCATCTCCTCGACACTCAAGACCAGAGATATACTTGAAATTGTCAAGTTTGCAAGACTGGACACCAACTCCCTCAGCAACTAATCAGCCATTATCAATCTTACCTTACTAGGTTTATTTTTTGAGGAAGCAGTAGACATGCATAACCTCCAACACACAGAGGCCAACAACCTACTTCGATCCTAGCAATGCTGCTTCAGAGCCATATGCTTCACAGACACTGCTATCACCAGTACTGCAGTTTGTCCAGTTTTTTTATGTAATTGCCTTTCACTTTATAGTGCATGATGTGGGTATAATGCTCAATTAGCAGTCCCTCTTTCAGGCATGCGTCTTTTTTCTATCGTGCGCTGCTGCATGTAATATGCCACTCACTGACTTCCTTTGCCTACAGTGTAAGGGAATGTTTGTTTTCAGAGGCATTGAGGATGATTTTGCCACTTATTACATTCCCCTGTTTTGTGCTTGGCTGTATTTACCTGTTTAGCGCCACTGTCGTGGTGCAATATAGGTACAAGGTGCAGTGTTGGCCTCCACTGGGGGATTGTGGGGGTCTGTATGCCACAATGTTTTTTTCTTTGCATGGTTGCCTTTCACGCTATAGTTCAGTATGCTGGGGTCACTCACACTTGGAAATCCCTATTTCAGGCATACATCATGATCTATAGTGAGCATGTGCATATGATAGGCCAATCACAGACTTTTTCTTTTACTTAGGGGATGAAGGGACGGCTGTTTGTTGAGGCATTGAGTACAATTGTGCCACTTGCTCACTGCATTCCCCTGTTAAGTTCTCACCTGCATTTGCATGTTTAGCGTCTCTATTGTGTCGCAATGTGGGTGCAAGGCGGAGTGTTGGGCTGTACTGAGGGGTTGTTGAGGCCGTTGATGGTGCTAGGTTTTTCACTTTGCAGTCATGTTTAGCGCAAACATTTTTGTAAATCAAGTTGCAGTGCCATCATTTTACATGGTGCATTCCTAGCAGTGGTGCTACGACTTTCTGACATGTTTGTGCTATCTCTGTGAATTTGACCCATAGTGTGCTACTAAAAGAAGGGACACAAGTGTGTCTTACTTCCACTTTATCCAGCGGAGAAGAATTTAATTCTGAAATGGTATCTAACGAAAAGCACAAAAAATAATTACAAGCAGTAGATCAAATAGAACGGTGTGGATTAATTAAAATATGCAATAAAATATATCAAAAAGATTATAAGAATTACAACATTCTGTTTCCAGAACAACCTTCTGTGATAGTTGTTTATGTATTTTTGTGAATGCAAGAATTGTTTTCAAAATAAATGCTCATGTGGAAGAAAGTTTAGTTAACATAATTTGTAATGTATAATATAAAACCATGTCAGAATCTATTTATTGAATATATTAATACAGTTTGATTACGTCAAAGAAGTGCAAGAAATCAAATGATTACCTGTTTTCAAATTATAAAAGACATCTATGTTACACGTAAACGGTTTTCAATAGCTCCTGCATATGCAGTAACACATAAGTTCAGACACAGCATTAATAGATATCGGCTCAAAGGTTTCCACTGATGGAATGACCTCTGAAGCTTTTCTTTCCAGAATATGAACACTAAATGAGTTCCTTGTAATAAAAATGGGTGGGTGATAAATTACTGCTTATATACCATCCGTAAAGGAATATAATAGATTGCGTTCAATGTATGCAAAATATATACCAACAATAGACGTAGCAGCTAGACATACAACATGTACTACAACAAATTAAAACCAATGTCTGTTAAAAGGAAATTAGTAGTAAAGTGGAAACTAAAAGTAAGGTTTAAAATAAACTGTGAAATACAAGCATTTCAAATAGTACAAACCCTTACAGAAATAAAACTTCAAATCCTATAAAAAAAAGATGCTGAAGCAAATTGCAACAGTAATTTAACATTAGATACATTATTAAAAATATTAAGTTCAATTTGCCAAATTGAAAATTAAAGCTACTGTACTTTAATTTTATCTTTACAATTAATTAGAGGTATTCAACAAAATCCTGTAAACGGCTGTGGTTGTTATTTAACACCTACATACATAGATAAATTTTTTCATCAAATATATTTCACCAACAACGAGCAGCAAGATCGGTATCAATTATTATTGTCAATATTTCAGTTATTGATTGCAACAGGAATACTTATTTACCAAATAATTGATATAAGGTTTGTACATAAGAATGGCTGCATGTATTTTAATTGTTCTCAACTGCAACAAAGTAATAATGTAAATGCTTGTTTACATATCCCCAATGTTCCAACAATGCCATTTAAATATGTGTTTAGATGGCAGTCAGATGCAGATATGCAAGACTCAGTCTTCTGTCAATTAAATCTGGAGCCAGTTGCTCATCTTGCTCCAGAGATGCTGTCGCACTACAAAACACCATTATGCCAGCATTAACAAAATCAATGTCATTGTTCACTAAATTATATGAATCCATAAATGATACATTAAAAGATCAGGCGACTCTTTTTGCTTGCAATGACTAATACCAAATGGGTCCTAATGGAAACCTTTGCGTCTAAAGCACACAATAGATTGGACAATGAGGCGGAAGCCACAATTATATGTCAGAAAAGGTTGTGCAATTTAGCAAGACGAGAAGAATGTGACAATTCAACTCTAATGACAGCTCTGTTGGAAAGTTGTAAATGGATGAGACATCAGTGTCTGAAGAGAAAAATCCCTTATGTATCATCAGACCAGCAAGGTGAATCTCGCCCATTGTTACATGAACAAGGAGCTAGCCAAATGCAAGTTGCCGGCCATGTCGATGATCTTTCTCCTCAAAAAATGCCTCGATTGCAGAAATGTGCAAAACTTGATTACTAAGAAGACAACCACCGTTAACAACAAACAATCAACATTAGAGCTATAGTTGCTGAGACCAGCCCTATGACACCACCAAGCCTGACATCATCGGAAGCTCCAGGAGAATTAGCCTTAAACGTGTGACTTCCAAACAAAATGCCATCTAACCCTTTTCCAATATTTGGCAAGACGGCCAAACGAAACATTGCCCACACACAGCATAAAGTTGAACAAACCCAAAAAAAGAAACCCAAAAATCCACATCCAATCAAAAACACCAAGTCCAACAGGTCCTGAACCTTTTTAAGGAACATAAGGCTCCTGCAACAATCCAGATTGTCGGATTTACGACCGGAAAAGGACAGACCAATAATGATCATGCTCCTACCCAGGGACGTCAAGACGAGTATCTGAGACCCAACATGCCACTGAGAAGATAAATTGGTCATTGATAGCGAGTGCACTAGCCACCACCACCAAACAATAGAGCCAGAATAAGCCCTGTCAAAAGGTTCTAACAATTAGCAGATGGAACACGCAGGGTTTTTCCCATTTGTTTAACACCGGTGACATAGGGTTGGAAATGTATGACATTTTATGTCTGCAAGAAACATGGCTCAGAGTTCCTCCTAGCTGTGATTGATATAACTGCTACCTCAATTGTGCTAGAAAAGGGAAGGCTTGTAGACCATATTATGGCTTGCTTATGCACACCAGGAGAGGATTGGGTCTAAATGTGATGGAAAATCAAACCCTAACTCTTTTACCCAAATAATAACACTTGGAGATCAGTCAGAAGTCGCCCGGAGGAGAATCCCTTTGGTCATATGTAATGTGTATAACAGTGTTGATAAATGCAACTATGACATTTTCATCAATGAAGTAATGAACGCCTTGGACGATATACAGTTAGATCTTCAAGATCCCCTCATTTTGTTGTGGGGGGACATAAATATGCACCTCATAAATGAACAAGGTACAATTATCAACATCGGAAAGCTGACCAAAAATTCATCAAAAGGGTCAGGAGAAATACCAGGACACGACTTATAGATGCTTAACCCCAAACCTGAGGGGACATCCCTGGAAAGCCAACATGGAAACGGGGACAAACGTCAGCCTGTATAGAATATGCTTTTGTGTCCACTAACCTGGCACATCTGGTAGAACTTTTCACTGTCATGCAGATGCCAATGACTGATCACAACTTACTCAAAATATCCGGCTATGGTGAGGTGGTGATAGAAGCCTGCAAATTCAGCTGGCCTCTACAAATATTGCAAGGGAGAAATAGACTCCACCTGAAAAACAACTACATCATTTCAATAGCCAAATTAAACCACAACTTCCTTAAAGGAAATTAGACTACTTCAGAATATACTTGGTAACTCCGAGACTTTGAAGAAAACAGAAGACCGTACGAAAATCTGTCCTTTGTGCAAATGCACTTAACCAACACCTTAGTGACCGAAGCCAGGAAATTGTTACGAGCAGATCTGAGGAAGATCAGCCAATTGAATGACTTGAGCATGTTGATATGCATAAAAAAAGGAAACAAAAGATTAAAAACGGACTCATTGCAACGAAAGAGGTACAAGCACAGTTTGATGCCGAAGAAATGTTATAAGCTGTCAACAAGAATAACACCATACATCTATGGGAGCTTATCAATAACAAAGGGTGCTTCCAATTAGCCTTACAAACTCCTAAAGTCACAAAACCCTCTTGGATAGCCCATTTCTCTACTCAATGTGCTCCAATTTCAATGCCAACCACACAGTTCCCACATCAGTAACAGGATCTTGGGCAATTGGGTACAACTTGGATGGCATCGGATTATTAATTAAAAGACTGAACACATCTCGTGCCCCGGCCCCTGACAGCCTGACAAACTCCATGCTAAAGGAAGCAAATGGCCTCTGGGAAGAGTTCATCCATCTCTTGCTCGAACAAAACAAGAGCGCTAAAAGAATACCCAGCTAGTGGACATGTGCCACCATTACACCCATAGTTAAGAAAGGCAACAGAGAGGATCCAAGAAACTAGTGCCCCATCGCTTTCCTAAATATTATGAGTCAATTATTCCGTTTCATCCAACTGAGAGACCTGAATATCGGGGCATCTATAAGTGCCGGCTCGATAAAAGACAAAACGGCTATGTCAAATGTCTTGGCACATCTTTAAATGTGTTGCTTCTAAACATACTAAAAGTTAAAACTATTCAACAGAAAGCAACTTATTATCTTATGTTCATCGACCTCGAACATGCGTTCGATAGCAAAAACAGACAGAAGCTGTGGTTGAAGCTGAAAGTGGGTGGGTAGAGATCCTAAGAACAAAAACAAAAGGGCTTGTATGTCAGATTCAAGCGATTCTTAAATTGTATGAGTCCCACACAATTACCCACTTACCACCTTCTACAAACGGAAAGTACTCCAAATACTGACATATGGAGCTGAAACCCTCCTTAATCTGACATTTTTGGAAGAAGTGCTGTTAAACCCCTGTGAGAAAAAGACACACTAAGTCAAGATACCATCAAATATGTCATCAGCGAGATGGATGAACACCCTGAGTGGACATATATTAATTCAATGTAATGTTTTTCACTGAACGTATCCTCTACATGTAAACAGAATATGCAATGAAAGATTTCAAATAAAACAAACCAAATAAAATATTTTAAAAAAGATGTTTCTTAAATATGCGTGGTATGCCTCTGTAACCGTCAATTATTTACCATACAGGGTCCAGATTTCCAAATCTTTGCCCCGATGCAAGGGCAAAGTTGCAATGTATTAGCACTAGGGAAGAGTTTGCCCTATTGCAAAAACATTGGGGCGTATTAGAAAACATTTGCATCGTGAGAAGTGCAGTTGCTCTAACTACAGAGCAGAAAAAGTGCACTTTCAATGCATTTTTGCAAAAGGACGTTGTCCTTGGTGCTAATGCAGTGCAACTTTGCACTAGCAATGGTGAAACATTTCTGTGTTCTATCCCAAGATGTGAAATGAAATGATATGAGACCTGAAAAAATGGCTACCTTCACGGTTATTATAAATAAGTGAATTATCAAGTGAGATAAAGTTAAAACAACAGCGGACTCTTGAAAGAGACAGTGATAAAGGAACATGAACGAAAATCCTCCACCATTTAATTTATCATGAAACTGTCCAAATGGATCTAAGGCAATATCCCAAGCTGGATAATATTTTTGGGGTCACCATTCCCAGTGGCAACAAAACCTCAAATAGAAGATTTATATTTGTGATTCTTCATAAAGAGACACATGATTATGTCTACGCTTGATATTTAGGTGACTGAGTTATAACACAATGATATTAACCTCCCATGATGTTCTTTACTGTGATGTAAGTATGATCCCATTCCTCATTAAGAAAGAAAACATATGCTCAATCTCATCGGCTAAAACAGAAGTTATGCTGATTGATCTAGTTCATGATTAAGTAGAATTGTACATCTATGACGTGCCTGCTTAAAGAAAAGAAGCAGAAAAACAATCTCCAAAAAGCCTAACATGTTAAGGTAATGCTTTACGTTTTCGTAAGGCACACAGAGTAACATGTAAGACATTGGACCTATTAACCAAATATGTCAGTCAAACTGTTGTTCCTAAAGTAACAGTGTTCAGTAAAGAAACGAAAAAAAAGGGAAATAACTTCTGCAATATCTCTTTTTTAATCAGCCATTGTTGTTAGCTATTATAATTTTTAAATACTGTAATGGTTTTTTACTCAGCACAAGAACATATATCCGCATATGCAAATCTGATCCCTGAACTCAACCTCATTCATGGCTTGTGGTTGAAAAGAAATGCATAACATAGTAAGACGACTCTTGCAGTCCTGACACCAAACATATTAAAATGAGCTTCTCTGAGCCAGTACAGGCAAACAGGATGAATGTTGTTTCACGAAGGACAAGTGTAGTGCAGAACAAAAATAACATCTTTGAGGGCATGCAGTGACAAATAGTTCTCATGAAGGGGAATAGCATAGCCTCTGCTAGCATTTCTCTGCTAGTATGCCAGCAGAATAGATTCAGCCAGCCTGCCCATTCAATTTCTCATTTCCATTACACCCCCATCTGTCATCTAGACTATCTCCTGCAAAGATTGTTTTTACTCCTATAATTGTATTCAAACCTGGTCACATCCGGATAGACCCATGGCCATGAACACATTTCTGTGTGTCGCAAAAGGAATCCATGACCTCGTGTATTTGGTCATGTGCTCACTCATTCAGTAGATTGCTGTAATGCTTTCATTGGAAAGAAAACCTAAAACATAGGAATATACTGACCCTATTACCCTGATTTACAAATGAATGGTACAAGGTATGTAATGCACGTCATGTGTTCTTTTAACCTATGCAATTCCTAATTACAAGTGGACATGCTATTCACTGAAAACATGTGCAACGAAAGCTAAATTAACCCTGCTTGAAAATACACGTTTTTAATGATTATGTCACCACCAGTATACAGTTCTTAGTGTTCACACTATAGTGTGAATGTTCAAAAAGTATACAGTACAAATCAGGGCATTTGTAATCGTGGGTGATACGCAATGTGTTTTTTGCTGCAACACAATGCTCTGCATTTCTCTGAAGTACCCACTAGGCATTTACTATTTTCTCTGTAGTGGATGAACCCAGATGAATGTTATCTACTGAGCGTGAATATTTCCACAGTAGTCTAGTATCCACAAATCACACTGCCAAGGCATGGAGGATTAGCCATACCCAACATATCCCCTTATCTTCTGCAGTAGACCAAAGGTACTGTATAGCATCATCAAGAAAGAGCCGGCATGTACTAACATACTGTGATCTGTATTTAAACTCACGAAGGTTGGCCCCTGTATTGTAACTAGAGCATTGTTAGAGTAGAGGTGTGAACTTTTGCCTTTGTAAATTTAACAGCCTGGGAAGATGACTTTTAACCTAGTTTAGTTTTTCATATAGAGTCGAATCTACACAAATATTGCACATGCTCAAAAGTTGACTAAACTAGTTTCAAAATGTAGATATAGATAGAAACCTCCTCCTTATCGACTGTCTCTTCTCCAAATGTCGGTATGCAGCACTTCCTGGCTTCAGAAACAAGTGCCCCAGACTATATAGTTTAAGAGAGGTTCCATTAAGAGAGGTTCCATCACCCCTTCTTGAGTTGTGGACTGTGCAGCAAACTATTCCATTCTTCTTGATCTGAATTTGTTAGTCTTGATAGCAGCCCATATCCCATGGATCACTTGATATTAAAGACTTGTGAGCAGGCGGGTTAATAAACTCAAATGGACAGGAGAGCTACAAAGGTTCATCTACGTTACGACGACTCAGGAAGTCCCAAAATACCCAGAGGACTTGGAGTCCATCCAAAACGAGACTGAAAGATGAAGTAGACAAATTGCAAGGCAAATGTCAGCTTTATTATCATCCAAATAAAGCAGGGACAGCATACAATCATTAACATCTTGTTTTCTCTCTGGAGCATCCATTACAACTTACGATTTAAGTTGTTCAAATTACATCATATGTTATCAATTTGCAAAAACCTACAGGGAATGGGAATTGGTAGTGGTGGTAGCTACAGATGCATTCTATAGGGTCAAACCTCTAATTGGGTGATTGTTGTCTGATGGCTCCTCCTGATACGACCCTTATATTGATAAAGGTTAATCTATATACTCTCTACAACAGGTAATGTGTTGGAATCTTACTTCATGGGTGGTATAACATTGGAGTTTCTAATTGGTTGGCTTCTTGCCGACCAATCTTGGATACTTGACAGGCCGTCAAGACATGAGAAAGACAAGGGGTAGGGAGGGAGAGGCCCATGGACTGTTCATTGTTCATTAAAGAAGCTGCCATTCCTCATTTCTAGTCCATGAGACCAGGCAATCTCTTTGCATTTGACATTGTGTGGTTCCTCATGTTTGTGTGTGCAGGTAGGGAGTATGGCAGGTGCACTATCTGTGTTTGTTTCTAACTAATAGGCAGTGTTCTTCAATTATGGATCACGTGTGATGGGACTGTGTATGAAATTGAATTGTCTCCTATGTATTGGGGTTTCAGCTACTACTAATGCCTGTGCTGTGTTTTCTGTTGCCACCGGAGACACTCTTTTGATATTCTGCATGGTGTCTTTTGGCTTGCTGTGTTACTGCATCTGGCTTACAAAGTCTGGTTATGCATTTATAAAACTTTAATTCATCTGTGAGTATCTGGCTGACATCCTGGGAATTACTATCTTGTGCCTTTGTTCGTCTGCCCTAACCCTACATTATTTTCTCGTAACCTTGGCACTAGTTGCCACCTCCTGTCTGAGCTCTGCACGGATATGTGTTTTTGTGGATTGAGCGTCTTGAAGTTCTCTCAAAGTCTTGAGGCCTTTCATCTACTTAAAAGCATGCTGTGGCTTCCATTTCAAAGAAGATGACTGCCCAATTTCACTCTTCGATGGTTAGTGACCTATATTCGTGTAGTGTTTATGTTGCATTTGCCTTATAAATTAGGCATGTTAGTAATCTTCATGTTTTGTGGATGCTATGTTAATATTCTTCACGTATAAATGCATATTTTACCTAGTGTATATATTCTTTATGTTGATTGCACATTTTCTTCGTGTCTAATGCATACACATGTATTGTTACAACAGAAGTTTGACTGTGTTTGCCATCTTCAGCCTAAACTGTCCCTATATCCTGCTGCACCAGCCTGGGATATGGACGGTCAGTGTTGGATGCATGAGGTGCCAACTTTAGCACAGCACTTCTCCCCCATCCCCAAACATCCAAGCATCAATGACATGCCACACCCTTCTGTTCAAAGGCCAGGTCCAGGGAGTGAGGACAGTTTAGGAATTTTGTTTTGCAGACCCACCCTCACTTAAAGGCCCATGTTGGGAATTTAAAGTAAAATGGAGATGGTTATGAATTTTGGTTTTTCAGACGCTCCTTCCCTTAAAGGCCCATGCTGGGGAAGTTGGGCAGTTTAAAATGTTCTTGTGTGGGGCTAAGGGCACCCCTGGGTTAAATACAAAGTTGAAATAAGATAAGAATACCTTTTATTTAAAAGGATTTTTGGTGATTTGGTTTCAGTGGGGAATTTTTGTTTTAGGAACAAGGATCTTTTGTTTTGAAAGGCAAGGTTTGGGGATGGTGACAGCTGTCGATTTCGTTTTAGCAGCAAGTATATCTTTTGTTTAAAAACAAGTTGTTCAATTGGGAATTTTCATTTTAGGAAGGGACACCCCTTCTCATTAGAGAAGTCAGGGCAAACAGGAATCAAGACACCCCAATCACTTTAAATGCCTATCTTGTATTTTCCAACTAGGAGGGAGGGTGAAAGCTGTGAATTCTTCCAAGACCCCCCCCTGAGCAAATTTATATGGGTTGAATTAATATACAGTCTAATATGATAAGGGTCTGCACATTTTAACCACACCCAGTAATGGAACCCACTATGAAAGGGAAAGGGTGGATTCAATATGTCCCCACACTGACATTTTGTTGGACAATCTACTTACTTTCAGAAATCTCTGTGTTGGCATTCATGGACTGAGCAGGGCTTCGATCTTAGAGTTCTGGCCCGCTCTTCAGTCAATGGTCCACATCAATCCTTGCTCTATGGTTTCAGGGAAGTCTCACTGCCTCCGTGTTCTAGTCTCACCAGCAATATTTTCACCCAGATGAGACTTGAGCAGATCTCCTTTGGTCATTTTTAGCAGCTGCTCCTTGGTAATCTTTTTGCAGCTCTCCCCTTTGCCATGGTGCAAGACTTTTTGTCCTCTAAGCCCCTCCCCTGGAGAGTGAACATTAGGCGGTGCTAATTTATGATCTCGCAACATAGATAAGACAAGTTCTCTTCACCCTATGTACAGCCTCTCTCAAAGGATTGATTTAGGAGTCTCGAACAAAAATATTGCAACTCCCATTTAAAATTCTAATTTGTTTTCTATGTTCATTCCAGCCCGAAAGTTGCTAGATGACAAAAGTTTGGAATTCATCAATACATGCCATGATATATATGTATATATATCTTGTTGTAACTGACGTTTCCGCAAGTAGGTGGAGGAGCACTCCTAAATTCACAGTGCAGTCGCTGATAAAAGCACACCAACCAGAGAGTAAATTTCTTCAATCTTTATTTCCAACTGGTTAAAAGAATCCTGGCATATCCATGTGGAAAGAATGCAGAATTCAACATCAGCCACGCACGTTGTGGCTCTCCCAAGAGTGAATGGCATAAAAAGTCTACGCATTTCGCAGTCCACTGACCGCTTGTTCATATATATTCAGTATAAAAACGTTGTTAACTGGAGGTTATGGTTAAGTTGCGCAACTAAAAACCTATCAAATTCAGTGAAAAAACGTTGTTAAAGGGACGTTATGGTTCCAAGTAATTTGCAAAGCACACTTTCGGGACCAAGCCCCCGCTCCTGCTGCAAATTTGGTGTAAATCCGTCCAGCGGTTTGAGCTGTTGGCGTGCGCAAAGTTTTTTCCCATTATGTCTATGGGAAAAAACAAAAGTTTTGGGACCCCCCCTATAACTTTGCCCCCCCTGGACCAACCCTCTCCAATCTTTGCAAAAAAATTGTACGCTGCACACAATGTTATGTTTCTGTATGAGTAGCTTAGTATACTAGATAGAACTCCATAATAGGATGCTATTTATATCAATGCATCGTTCAATGCACTTATTAGGGTATATTTCTTGCAATGATTCTTGACACTTTTTTCGCAACATGATAAGAATCCCTTCTACACATATTTCATGAGAAGTACATACACATGTGATGTCATCAGTGATGTCATCAATGACATTTGTGATGTCATCTTTGATGTCCTGGGTGTTAGTCTTAGCAGTGCATGGTGGTGGCGCGAGTTATGGTTGCTTAGCTTACCATAACTGGTGAATTTCAAGGGTTTTTCGGTTTTACTTGGTACCATAACGTCCCTTTAACTAAGTTTTTTCACTGAATTTCATAGGTTTTTAGTAGCGCAACTTAACCATAACGTCCCATTAACAAAGTTTTTTTCACTGAATTTCATAGGTTTTTAGTAGCGCAACTTAACCATAACGTCCTTTTAACAAAGTTTTTTCACTGAATTTCATAGTTTTTTAGTAGCACAACGTAACAATAATGACTTTGACTTTATATACATGTCATATGGAACTGACTAGATCTCTTCTTATGAACTTGATGTCCGCGAACTTATTTAATGTTCGCGGACATGTTCGGAGAACAGTACCACTACCTAAAAACTGGGGGGGGGTGGTGGGGTATGTTTGATTGTTATATCATAATATAGGAACATTTAACAAATTCAAAAAGCAGCACACAAACACATTATATATAGTAATACATAAGAAATGTAACCCATATATGTAACACACTAACCATTCATTTAAATACAATATGTTCTGAAATGGAATATACCACAAGAAGATAAATTGGCTTCCAACATAATTACCTCACAGACACAACAGAACTGAGAACAAGACCAGACCCACTGAATACATAGGACTTATTTTACCAGAAATAGTAAGTGTACTTCATTTTACTCATATATTTATAAACTTTCTGTATTAGATTAAAAAATATATTATCTTTTTTTTTTTTCTCACAGAAATGTCTAGTTCCCTGGAATGGCTAGAGGACAATTTCCCACATGAAGAAATGTCACAAGATAGTGAAACTAATGGTAAACACTTTATAATATAAACCATTTATTTATTATTTTTTTTTATATACATTTAACATATATATTATTTTTTTGTACAGAGCATACCAGAATAGAAAAAACTTCAGAAAACCCTGTTATGGATAACAGTCTTCACAATATAGAAGAAAAAATGGATGTATTGTTGGCTAATTTTAATAATTTAAAAGCTTTTGTAGAAAATCATTTCAAACCAAAAACCTCGTACCATTGCCCCACATGTAATTGTCCCTCCTCACCATATCCTAGTCAATTATCCCCAAACCCCCTCCATAATCCAAAACGTTTTGATGAGATTTCCATCCCTTCTTCACCTAATACCAATCATGTTGAAACCCCAAATTCTCCTGTTTTTGTTTCTGTTTCTGCCTCACCTTCTCTGTCATAAATTATTAATGTATGTTAAATAAAGTATAATTTTTATATTGTATTGTGAATAGTTTTCGTTTTTTTTTTTTAAAAACAATAAAAGTGTCCGCGGACAGTGCGAGTGTTCAGAAATGTTCGTACATAAACGAAAATGGAGGTGTCCTGAAGAACACCACACCTGTTCGTACTGTTCGCTAGCAAGTTGAAACTGTTCTAAGAACACACGTGGTGTCCTAAAATGTTCGTAAAGAAACAAAAATTAACGTGTTCTAAAGAACACTATATCTGTCTGTAATGTTCGCTATCAACTTAAAACTGTCCTAAGAACACAATTGGTGTCCTGAAATGTTCATAAATAACGAAAATGATATGTCCTGAACAACAGTACAACTGTTAGTAGTGTTCGCTAGCAACATGAAACTGTACTAAGAACACACGCGGTGTCCTGAATTGTTCGTAAACAAACAAAAATGAAAGTGTCCTAAAGAACACTATACCTGTCCGGTACTGTTCGCTAGCAAGTTCAAACTGTTCTAAGAACGCTATTGGTGTGCTGAAATGTTCGTACGTAAACAAAAATGGAGGTGTCCTGAAGAACACTATACCTGTTCGTAGTGTTCGCTACCCAATTGAAACTGTTCTAAGAACACAATTGGTGTCCTGAAATGTTCGTACATAAACTAAATTACACATGTCCTGAAGAACACTATATCTGTCCTTACTGTTCGCTACCAAGTTTAAACTGTTCTAAGAACACATGCGGTGTCCTGAAATGTTCGTTTCACATGTGACGCACTTTTAATTACTTCAGAACCCGAACAGTGTCCGTAGGACATCAATGCGCATGCGCTAACCAATCTCTGTGCACTTGGTGTCCTGCGGACAGGCGCTTCCTTCGCGGACTAGTTCGCAAACAGATCATATGACCGCGCCCACCCTCATTGTGTGTCCTGAAATGCGGACACTGTTCGTGTCCCCAAACAATTTAAAAGTACATTTTCAGTTAATCCATAATATTTTTCAATACAATCTCACCATGGCACAAGTCCCACATAGCAATCTTGAGTTTCTATATACCTTTTGCAACTTTCCGATCCTTTTTTTGTGTTCGATCTGTCCGCGGACAGTGCGCATGTCCGCGGACCGTGCACAAGCACCCCTATAAAAGACCACGCCCAAGAGCTTATTCCCATTGTGTTTCTGGCTATTCTTCAGGACACAGTGATTTTTGCTGCCACCTGCAGACTACACCATCATCGAGATGGCATCCTTGGCTGCTGAACTGCCACTTGGTGCTGCACCTGCTTCAGTATAACCCCCACCCCCTCCACAACCACCACCTCCCCAAGAGCCTGAAGAGGGGAACAGGAGTGAGGATGCGGAGGAGGAAGAAGAGGATGATGAGAATGAGGTAGAGGAAATCCCTACTACCCGCACTAGGTGTGAGTCTTGGGTGTGGCGGTTATTTACCATTCATGGGAATGGTCCTAAGGCTCGTGCGAACCGTGTTACCTGCAATGAGTGCAAAATGATACTCAGTCGCGGGAAGCACAGTAAGTACAGCTTTGGGACCACTACTATGAAGCGACACCTGAGGTCATTTCACTCTGGGGCTATTCGCAGGGTTGTACCTTGCGAAGAACGTAGCAGGTTGATTTCCTCTACTTCATCCTCTGTTTCTGATCCTGTCACCACAAGGACCACCTCTGTGGTACAGCGTCTTTCTCAAGCTGCCTCACAGGCCATACAGAATGCTGATGACCCTTACCTTTCGAGGGTCACAGTTGTATGTATGTACTGTGACACAGTACTCTGCAGGGGGGAGCGACTTCGGAGTGCTTTTGAGACTATCGTCTCAGAGCACGAGAAGACCTGCTCACTACCCAAATAAAACCCACTCTACATCTTCCTCTCTCAGCTCGCCCTTTCTTATCTCTGTGGTTGGTGTCCCCCCCCTTTACCCTCCTTTACCCTCCTCTTCTAGTGTGTCGTGTCTGAAAAACCCAAAAAAATACAAAATTACAAAAATCAAAAAAAAATAACGCTCTTTTTAGAGCCGCCTTTCCCAGTTAAAAAATAGAAGTGAAAATAAATGAAGCAGGGCTCTTTGTATTTTTTAGAAGTCCGCTGACATTTCGCGAACATTAAAAAAATTGGGTTGCTACTCCATCACAAGCATTGTAATTTTCTCTGGAAAGAAGTGGTGGCTCTGAAAAGAGCCTTTGGGTGGTGTTTGTATGTCAAAAATTGTAAATGTTTAACATCTACTTCAAAATCGTTGTTGTAATTCCAAAAAAGGTTGCAATGCATTTTGTACATTTCTCAGAAAAATCTGATTGCCAGCATACGTAAGATGGACTCCATCTCTGCGAAAAATGTATGTACTACAAAACATAATATTTTCATTGTGAAAAGAAGACATGCCAAAATCTCTTAGAAAGCCACAAACAGCCTTATTAACATTGCGCCTTGCTTTTTCCATTTGTGGACCAAATAAAGAAGAACAAAGCCACATTTGTCTCTGCGCAATCCGTGAAAATATCACTTGAGAATTAGGAAACATGTCCATAACCTTCCTAAGTCCTTCTTTCATAGCAAATTGCAAAAACAATTCCAGTCACATGTCCTAAACTGTTACCTCCACAATGAATTACAATTATGTCTGGATGTTGCTCTGTCTCCAAAGTAGCACAGAGAGGTAGCAAGTCCAACCACTTCATTCCACGTACTGCATGCCAGTGTACTTCCACATGTGGGAATCCAAGATCTACAGCTACTCCACAGCTTTCTGCATGCACCTTCAACCAATGTATCCACGAATCTCCTAAAATCCAAACAATCTGTTTTCTGAAACACACAGCCATAGCTATCTTTTGTTCTCTCAGCAAAAAGAGTATCTGAGAAAATCTCTCCTGGCACAACACACCCACCAAACTTTCCTGACCAATCCCTTTCAGTGGTTATTCTCATTTGCATGACTTCTGAACCCAAAAATCCCCGGATGTAACTCCCGATGTCCGCGAACTACCGCCATGTCCGCGGACATATCGTAACATGAACAGCCCTTCTACCATTTCCACTACACTCTCTCTGCCATTCCCTCATTGGATGTACCTCAAAAATCACATGACCATGCACCAATCACATTCAAGACCTCTACATCTAACTGCATCATCATAGATCAGCACTGCAAATGTACTCTGAATCTCTCTGAGTACAAGTGTCATATCATTGGCAAGCAGCATCTACCAGAAATACTGTACAAGTCTTCAAGATTTCTACTTGCAGCTCCATGCATATCCATATGCATGAACACAAACTTCAGGTATGCATATTTTCTGTATAGTAGATGAACACATTTTCAAACAGACTTTTACCTTGTAAAATCTGTAAAATGAATTTAATGTACTTTTTTCAATTTCCTAAAATCAACTATCACTTATAAACCTTTATACTTATTACTTTCTTTATACACACACACTCAAATCATGTTAAACTAACATTTTTTAAATGAAATATATAGACTACATATATTCAAACAAAATTGCATGCAAACACAATCTATGTTTAAACCGTTATAAAAATACTTATACAATTTCATATTTTTTGTTTTTATTTATTTATTTACTTAATTACTTTAAATTAGACATGACATTGAGGCGCTATTACCTACAACAGTTTACTTACAGAAATAGTGGTATTCACTAATATATTATAAATTTCACAAGACATAGTAAAGATATTTTTTTTGCTACAGTTAGTCATTCAATACAATTTGTTCATTAAGAACATATCATATGTACTGAACTGATGCAATGTATCTTATGTAAATTAATTAGTTTAATGGTTTTACAGAAGGCACTGAGGATTTCAATGAAAAAAATCAATATCTAAATTAAAAACAGTGCTATATACAAACAAAGTTACTAATTTTAAGCTTTTACAATTGCAGTGAAGACCAGTTTCCTGAAAAGAAGCAGCCGAATTCGAAGAAGAAATAAAAACTAAGAAGTTACCTGTTAATTTTTTAAAAAAGTAAGTAAAATATCACCATAATATTTGTATTATTAATCAAATATACTATAACATTAATACAAGCTATTTCGGTTTCTAAAAATAGAGACTTTGTACCATTTTGTCCAAAAATGTCCATGTCTTAAACAGCGATTTACAGCCAGAATGGCCCACAAATTTCTATTTTTGGACACACAAATTAGCCAACTGAACCACTACAATTTTCATATTATAGAACAAACAACTGTTTTAATTGTATACATTAGATTTACTATTTGTACTTTTCCACACCACTAGCTTACTTTTTTTTTGTCATCTGAACCCCAGTTTAGTAACACATGAATTCAAGAATACCTATCCCTACTAGTTTTAGTTCCCAATGCACAATCACACACCATTACATACATCTTTATCATCTTACTCAAACACTCATGCACACAGCACACATACATTCCAGAACACCCCAATCCATGTCTTCTTTATTTTTTTCAACAGGAATGCCTACCAAAAGTCAAGTCCGTAGAAAGCAACGCAAAAGTAGAGCAAATGAAAATAAAGGTGTCCAACATAAGCATCCATCTCTAGCAGAATTTGTAAAAAAAGTTGAAACAAAACAGCTAATACAATCATTTAGTGAAACACAAGAAGTTTCAAGTACAACAACTTCGCTTCCTCTATCAAAATGTAAAACAAACCAAAAAACAATTAACAGAAAATCAGCTATCAGTACAGATAAAACTACTTCTTCACATTTTAATATAGTGCAAAGTAAGCATACCAAGAAAAGTATTTTAGCCAAAATATACCGTCACAAAGTCCTTCAAAATCTTATAAAAACAGGAGAGAAATCAGGTTCAAAGCTTAAAACCTATCGTAGGAAATTAATCTTAGAAGCATTGATGGAAGAATAAATACAATTCTTCTCAAAAGAAATGTATTCATTTTACTGTTAAACAAAATGAAACCACTAACAAAACTAATAACTAAATTACAAAAAAGACTTCTCAATAAGCGAAGTATCAACAGAAAGAACTTCTTAAGTATCAGCGGAGGTGAATGGAATCACACTACAAGCAGAGAACCATATTTTAATGAAGAAGCGTACAAACAAAAGCAAACAAATACAATTGCCATAAATAGCAGTGGTCGAGGTTATGAAAAAGTGAATAATACCATAATGGAACAAGAAGTACTCCTTACAAAAAATATGCCCTGAAAACTTAGAATTACCCCTCCATTCAACTGAATCAGAACGTCTAGTGTACAAATGGCCATGCACGTCAATGTGTAACATTCCCAAACAATGTTTCAAATCTTTACGCCAATTCCTCAATAAATATGTAAAAAGCAAAGACAAAATCAAAATTAAATTACTGCAAAATATAGATACCTGTCCAGTACGCAAGTACACAGGACTACAAGGACATTCATTGGCCTGCATTACAGGACCTACATGTAAAACCACTTTCCATGATATCAAAAGGATATCAACACATCATTCAACTATAAGAAATCTAGTCTATAAACTGTACTATGCTAAAAGTCCTGCTTTAGCACTAGCAAAGTTAAATAACATCCTTCTACATGGTACAGCAAAAGACCTACTTGAAGAAATTCACTATATCCAGAAAAAATATTTTGGAAGTGAAAGCCATTTACAGAATGAAATAGCTTTAAACCAATTAAGCAACAATTCTACACATGGCAACCTTTTGCTAAACACATACAAAAAAGAAATACTAAAATTTAACGTACATCAGCTGAAGTACCAAACCATGTATCTGTATGTTGCCGTAGAATTTTTTTATAAAAGTAACACAAAAACTGTGGACCTATCATACAAAATAGAAGACAATGAAGATTCTAAATGGTTTGAATTAGCTCTCTACCTTGTAGCAGAAAACAAATATGAAATAACTGAGCCCTTAATACTTTGCAGTTATTGCACTACAAAACTTGACAACAACCAAACTCCTTCACGTTCTATCACAAATAATTTGGAATTATACCCAGTACCAAAACCTCTACAACAACTTAATTTATATGAGAGCATCATAATTCAAACAGTACACCCATTTCAAGCAATAATATGCCTTCAACCAAAAACAGCAAAATTACCTCCCTCTGAATTGGTAAAAGGCATTCGTGGAAAAGTAGTTTATTTACCATTAAATCTAAAAGAAAATGTGCATACTCTAGGAGTGCAACGTCCAATGCAGCAATCTTTAATTATATTAGTAAATGGAGTACCTACAAAAGACAAAAAAATATGGCAACAGCTGGTAGATTTATATAAAGTTAGACAAGCCTTCCAATATCTTAAAGAGAATAATGAATATTACAAAGAAATTAATATTGAAGAAAACTTGAAAGATACAACTGAAATAATTCAAGAAACACAAGAAGCTGGTCAATTTGAGCTACTAGATCCTGCTACAATATCAAATACTTTAGACCATTATACAATTCATCCATTGCACTGTAATGACACCGTACAAGATGTACTGGAAACTTACCAAATGCGTCAAACAAAAGGATCGCCAATTAGTATATGGGAAAAAAGTATAGGAGCACGTGCTTTTCCTCTACTCTTTCCTACTGGCAAAGGAGGAAGGTATGATGATAGACCTATTCAAATATCAGCTTCAGAATACCGCTCATTACGGATATATTCTGAGGATCCCAGATTTAGACAAAATGTGGAATACATATTCCACCTACTCTTTGAAAGTGAACTAGCAACTTTATGTTACGGAGGTGCACAATATGACAGCTACACAATTATTAGAGAAAGTGCAACAAAAGGATGAGGTTTTAGAATCAAATATTACAAATCTATTAGCAAATATGCGTAGTACTAAAAAGTACTGGTTTCAACGTCATGGAGATGTACGTTGTATGATCAGAAACCTTGGCCCACCCACTTGGTTTGTTACATTAAGTTGTGCAGAATATGCATGGAAAGATTTACATGATTTCCTACGCATATCAAATAAAAACAAAACAAACATAGATATTCTAACACCTGGAGAACTTTGTTCTTTGGATCCTGTTAATGTTTCAAGATATTTTCACCATCGCTTCATTGCTATGCTACATTTTATTTGTAATAAAACTGTTCCTCCCCTTGGAGAAGTGCAACACTTCTTTTGGAGAAAAGAATACCAAGCCAGCGGAGCACCACATATCCACATGCTTTTATGGATTAAAGATGCTCCTAAATTTGGTCAAGACAGTGATGCCACTGTTTTACAGTTTATTGAAAAATATGTCACTTGTGAAAATTCCATCAGAAGCCATAAATAGTGATCTTCGTGCACAAATTTTACAATTTCAAAGACACAAATGTGGAAAATATTGTCGTCGCAAATACAAAAACAAAGGCAAATACTACACCAAATGCCGATTTGGTTTCCCTAGACCAGTTACAAATACAGGTCAAGTAAACAACCTCATGTCTTCAGTTAGACATAGTGTTAAAGGTAAGTCACCTAAAAATACATATTACATAAAAAGAAAAGAAGAAGAAAAATATATCAATGATTATAATGCAATCATTGCCCACTTATGGAATGCAAACATAGATGTGCAGTACATTGCAGACAATTCAGAAGTAAAACGGATAGGACGCTCAACAGCTAGATTCCTTCTCTTCAAAGATATGTATGTACGCAGAGAACAATTTTCTCTAACTCTTGCATACGCAGTCACGATTCATAAATCACAAGGTCTTACCCTAGACAAAGCAATGATAGATATTGGTAACACAGTCTTTAAAGAAGGCATGAGCTACGTAGCACTATCACGCTTATGTACACTTGACGGTCTATTTCTAATCAACTTTGATGCAAGTAAAGTAAACGCTGATATTCCTTGCATTTTAGAATATAATAGACTTCGCTCACTATACACTCCCCATCTTAACACATACTCTGTTCCACAAAAACTAAAACGTTGTAAAAGAAAACTAAATCAAACAGAAATGAAACAGGACGTCACTGCAAATCCTCCAAAGAGAGTAAAAGAAACTAATACTTCATCAAGTACCACAAACAAAAAAGAATCAATTAGAGAAAGTAAACCAGGTACTTCTTTAAAGAAGGAAGACAAACTCCAAAAAAAGCAGTTAGATACAGAACTACCTGGACCATTTAAATTCTCAAATATAGTTGGTGTAAGTTGCTATGCAAATATAGCAATGAATATTCTATTTCAATTGCCACCAATTGTTGACAACATTTACTTACACAGTACAGACCCATTGTGTTTGCAAATGTTAGTACTTCACAGAAATGCAGCAAACAATCCTGACAACACATATAGGGCCTCATTCCGACCCTGGCGTTAACCAAGGCGCTATTAGCGCCTTGGTTGATGCCGTTATCATTCCGACTCCGCCATGGTGAATGGCGGAATTACCGCCCCATTCCAAGGTTGGCGGGGTCGGTAATTCCCCATTCACCATCGGCCCTTCCCCATTCCCATTTTTGCCCCATAGGGCTCAATGGGAATGGGGAAGGTGCTAATTACGGCACCGTAAATTACGGTGCCGTAATTAGCTCCAAGGTCCCTTTGCGTGTTGGTTTTTTAACGCCTGCAAAAAGCAGGTGTTAAGTTCCAACCCGCAAAGGGAACTCGGAATAGAGCGGTAAGGGTTTAACGGCACCGGTCTCGTTACCGGTGACCGTTAACCCTTACCGCCAGACTCGGAATGAGGCCCATAGTGTTTTTGGAATAAGACGACGATTGGACTACTGTGCTGGAATGGTGAAATTCACTATAAACTCACAGGAAGATCCACAAGAATTTCTAATGTACTTACTACAAGTACTGGAAAACAAAAACATACCTATAAATGAAATCTTTCAGATTTCATACATGTGGAAACATACATGCACTCTCTGCAACAATGTGACACAAGAAGAAATCCCCAATGAACGCTTCATATATATAGCAATACCAAATTGTGAATCCATTCCATTTCAGCAACTTGTACAAAATGCAAACCATGGTAGATTATGCTCTACCTGCAATTCAGATAATCGCTCCACGTTAGTAATACAAACACATAGTAAATACGTAATACTAATGCTTCTACGTTACAATGCAGATCGTACCAAAAACAACTGCAAGCTGACTGGATTCACACATGGTCAAATATCACTTGGTAAGAAAACCTTCACAACAATAGGTATAATCTACCACGCAGGAGCCACAACCAATTCAGGGCACTACACTGCATATATAAAAAAGAAATGTGGATGGTTTGAATGTAATGATAGTACCATTACTCTAAAGCAGAGATTACCAGCAAATCTTACAAACGCTTATTTGATGTTCTTAAAACCAAAATTTGATAAATAAACTGTATTTAAACCTTTAAGTAAATTTGTGTTAAAAAAATATAAACTACTAAGAATACTCCAAAAGCTATCTAACTGCTCAAAGATTCTACAACAACTAATCAGATAAATGAATACCACTAAATTAGACCAAAAAATACACAGTTAGAATACGCCAATTGGTATCTAACTGTCCCAAAATTATAAATTTGTGTTAAAATAATATAAACTGTTAGAATACTCCAAAAGCTATCTAACTGCTCAAAGATTCTACAACAACTAATCAGATAAATGAATACCACTAAATTAGGCCAAATAATACACAGTTAGAATACGCCAATTGGTATCTAACTGTCCCAAAATTTAACACTATCCAAATAGATAAATCAAAACCACTAAAATATATTAAAAAAATAGACAGTTAGAATACGCCAATTGGTATCTAACTGCTCCAAAATTGTATAATATCAAAACAAATCGGTTACTGCTCCAAAAAAAATACAACAAAGCAAAGTATAAAGCATTAGCCAGAAACAACAAGTGAACACTGAAAACAAACAAACAAATAAACTGTAGCATAACAGAAAAAGGTTTTTTTTTTAATCCAACATGGATTTTTTTTTCTCCCACTGACCCAATGATTTTAGCAACAAATACAGAAACTGAGCAAATTGCACAGTACTCTGATTTGCACTCTACTAAATATGAGGGTCGAAAAAAAATAAAAGTATATTGCTTATACAATGTAATAAGTCATTACAAAATACTAATACTAACATGCTATTTTCTTTTATCACAGAAATGAAGAAGAAAAACATGGACTCCCATTACTAGACCAAACAGTAAGTATAAAATAATAAGGACAACCATAGCAGCATATCACATCCATAGTATCTAATACCTTTGTTCCTTATACATTTGTTTTTCACCCAAAGTTATAAGCAAATATGAATGTGATATGCTGCGGTGGTTGTTGCCAGGGCATAGAGTCTTGGGTGCATGGAGTGCATAGAGTCAAACATTTCAACTATGATCTATGGGAAACTTTTAATGTCCGCGAACAATGTGAGTGTTCTTAGAACACTTTGAACTTGACAGCGAACAATACGGACACCGTTTTCAGGACACCCCCTATGAACATTTCAGAACAACGCGATAGTTCTTAGAACACTTTCAACTTAACAACGAACAATACGGACAGCGTCCTAAGGACATCCCCTACGAACATTCCAGGACACCGGGAGTGTTCTCAAAAACGTCTTTAGAACACCCCCATTTTGTTTATTTGCGACCATTTCAGGACACCGAGGGTGTTCTTAGAACACATTCAACTTGACAGAGAACAATACGGACAGCGTCCTCAGGACACTCCCTACGAACACTCCCCGGACACCGCGAGTTATCTTAGAAGCGTCTTCAGAACACCACCATCTTGTTTACTTGCGAACATTTCAGGACACCGCAAGTGTTCTTAGGACACATTCAACTTGACAGAGAACAATACGGACAGCGTCCTCAGGACACCCCCTACGAACATTCCAGGACACCGGGAGTGTTCTTAGAAGCTTCTTCAGAACACCACCATCTTGTTTATTTGCGAACATTTCAGGACACTGCAAGTGTTCTCAGGACACATTCAACTTGACAGAGAACAATACGGACAGCGTCCTCAGGACACCCCCTACGAACACTCCCCGGACACCGCGAGTGTTCTTAGAAGCGTCTTCAGAACACCCCCATTTTGTTTATTTGCGAACATTTCAGGACACCACGGGTGTTCTTAGAACACATTCAACTTGACAGAGAACAATACGGACAGCGTCCTCAGGACACCCCCTACGAACATTCCAGGACACCGGGAGATGTTCTTAGAAGCGTCTTCAGAACACCACCATCTTGTTTATTTGCGAACATTTCAGGACACCACGAGTGTTCTTAGGACACATTCAACTTGACAGAGAACAATACGGACAGCGTCCTCAGGACACCCCCTACGAACACTCCACGGACACCGCGAGTGTTCTTAGAAGCGTCTTCAGAACACCCCCATTTTGTTTATTTGCGAACATTTCAAGACACCGCGAGTGTTCTTAGGACACATTCAACTTGACAGAGAACAATATGGACAGCGTCCTCAGGACACCCCCTACGAACACTCCCCGGACACCGCGAGTGTTCTTAGAAGCGTCTTCAGAACACCACCATCTTGTTTATTTGCGAGCATTTCAGGACACCGCAAGTGTTCTTAGGACACATTCAACTTGACAGAGAACAATACGGACAGCGTCCTCAGGATACCCCCTACGAACACTCCCCGGACACCGCGAGTGTTCTTAGAAGCGTCTTCAGAACACCCCCATTTTGTTTATTTGCGAACATTTCAGGACACCGCGGGTGTTCTTAGGACACATTCAACTTGACAGAGAACAATATGGACAGCGTCCTCAGGACACCCCCTACGAACATTTCAGGACACCGGGAGTGTTCTCAAAAACGTCTTCAGAACATCCCCATTTTGTTTATTTGCGAACATTTCAGGACACCGCGGGTGTTCTTAGAACACATTCAACTTGACAGAGAACAATACGTACAGCGTCCTCAGAACACCCACTACGAACACTCCCCGGACACCGCAAGTGTTCTTAGAACAGTTTCACTTTGCTTGCGAACAAAACGGACACATATTGAGTCCTTAGAACACCCCCTAGTCAGTTTACTTAGAACATTTCAGAACACCGGTGATGTCCCCAAACAAATCGAAGACAAAAAGAACGTCTAACACATAAAAAACACAACTTTCATCCTATCTCATACACTCCCACCCTCCCCAAGCACTCCTACACACCAACACACTCTACAAAATACACATTTTGCACAAAGTTTCACCACACTTTCCGCGGACGTCCGCAAATCCAAGATGGCGGGCGCTACCGAAAAATCTGACACGCTTCACGCTCCACGCCGTCCAATCAGCGAACACGTTGCATGTCCACGAACATCACGCAAGACGATTGGCCAATCAGGACACTGTCCGCGGAGCGAACAGGGAAGTGTGTCCGCGAACCGAACACAGATATCACTCATTTTTTTTTACCTACTTTTTGGTCATTTTAAAAAAAAACTACTGGACGGATTTTCACCAAATTTGCAAAAGCACGCTTTCGGGACCAAGCCGCTGCTCCTGGTCCAAATTTGGTGGAAATCTGTCCAGCGGTTTGGGCTGTAGGCGCGAGCAACATTTTTTTCCCATTCAGTCTATGGGAAAAAAAAAAGTTATGGGACCCCCCCCTATAACTTTGCCCCCCCTGGACGAATCCTCACCAAACTTTGCAGAAAAAATTCAGAGTAACCCAAATACTCTTTTTGCAAAGTTTGGTGAGGATCCGTCCAGGGAGAGCGAAGTTATAAGGCACCCAAAAAGTGCTCTTCCTATGGAAACAGCAACTTAACCATAACTACATGGCCACTACCGTGGCCATGTAATATATATATTCAATGAAAAAACTTTGTTAAAGGGAAGTTATGGTTAAGTTGCGCTACTAAAAACCTATGAAATTCAGTGAAAAAACGTTGTCAATGGGACGTTATGGTTCCAAGTAAAACCGAAAAACCCATGAAATTCGCCAGTTATGGTAAGCTAAGCAACCATAACTCGCGCCACCACAGTGCACTACTAAGACTAACACCAAGGACATCAAAGATGACATCACAAATGTCATTGATGACATCACTGATGACATCAAATGTGTATGTACTTTTCATGAAATATGTGTACAAGGGATTCGTATTATAGTGTCAAGTGTCTAGGATCATTGCAATAAATATCATACCCTAATTAGTGCATTGAACGATGCATTGATATAAATAGCATTCTATTATGGGGTTCTATCTAGTATACTAAGCTACTCATACAGAAACATAACATTGTGTGCAGCGTACAAGATGAAGGTATTAAATTTGTAATGTTAATATGTTGAATAATGAAATGATAATTGTTTTCTTAATAGATTTTTGTGTACTGTGAAATATGTAATGCGTAGCTAATAAAACACATGTATTACATAATTGCATTACTATAGACAAAACACAAAGACACAAGAACACATACCAATATGGGTATATACAGGGAAAGTGAAGTTAGCAAAAAAGCACAAGTAGTAGCAGAAACAATTCATAACTTAACTGATTATTTTCATGCAAATAAATGATTGCTCTGTTTCAAAGCTGCTATTTACCCTATGTATATGTATCACTTGATGTGATTGGACCCACAGGGAAAGTACAACCATAAAAAAAACAGAACTATCAGAAAGTGCTCATAAGTCTATTGATTATCTTTATGCACAAAAAGGATTGCTGTCTTTCAAGCTTGTGTCTTCCCGTATGTATATGTTTCATATGATGTGACTGGACTCTAAGGGAATTACTGTAAGAACCTACTTGAAGGATACGTCTACAAATAAAATTACATTTTTAGTTTCTGACTGTTACTGAAGAAAACCATGTGGCCTAGATATGTTAGCAAAAGAAAAAAGAGTGAGCCAGACATGTGATGTCATCAGTGATGTCATCAATGACATTTGTGATGTCATCTTTGATGTCCTGGGTGTTAGTCTTAGCAGTGCACGGTGGTGGCGCGAGTTATGGTTGCTTAGCTTACCATAACTGGCGAATTTCAAGGGTTTTTCGGTTTTACTTGGAACCATAACGTCCCTTTGACAAAGTTTTTTCACTGAATTTCATAGGTTTTTAGTAGCGCAACTTCCCTTTAACAAAGTTTTTTCATCGAATTTCATAGGTTTTTATTAGTGCAACTTAACCATAACGTCCCTGTAAAATTTTGTTTTTACTAAATTTTAACGGTTTTTATTAGTGGAACATCACCATAACATCCTTTTCAATAGATGAAGACCACTAACATCTTATTTCCTCAATGTAGGAACGCCGGGTGGTAAAAAAAACAAAAAGATTTTCCTTCCTACACCTTGTAGGAAGGAAAATCTTTTACCAAGATGACCACCATGGAAAGGGAAGGCGGGGTGTATAAAGAACACAACAGGGCATGAGCGGGGGGTGGGAGGGAACAGGGGAGACACATGGGCATGAGCGGGGGGTGAGAGGGAACAGGGTACAAACGGGGCATGAGCAGGGGGTGGGGGGGAAAAAGAAGGAAACGCGGGGCATGAGCAGTGGTGGGGGGAACACGAGAGAGACACGGGGCATGAGCAGCGGGTGGGGAGGAACATGAGGGAGACACGGGGTATGAGCAGGGGGGTACAGGGCTCACACGGGACATGAGCGGGGGTGGGGGGGAAAGGAGAGAGACAAGGGGCATGAGCGGGGGGTGGGGGGAACACGAGGGAAACACGGTGCATGAGCGGGGGTGGGGGAACACGAGGGAGACACGGGGCATGAGCGGGGGTGGGGAGAACAGGAGACAGACATGGGGCATGAGCGGGGGGGTGGGGAGAACAGGAGACAGACACGGGGCATGAGCGGGGGATGGGGGGAGCAGGAGACAGATACGGGGCATGAGCAGGGCTGGGGAGAACAGGAGACAGACACGGGCCATGAGCGGGGGGGTGGGGAGAACAGGAGGCAGACACGGGGCATGAGCGGGGGATGGGGGGAGCAGGAGACAGATACGGGGCATGAGCGGGGGTGGGGAGAACAGGAGACAGACACGGGCCATGAGCGGGGGGGTGGGGGGCAACAGGAGACAGACACGGGGCATGAGTGGGGGTGTGGGGGGCAACAGGAGAGAGACACGGGGCATGAGCGCGGAGTGGGAGGTACAGGAGACAGACACGGGGCATGGGTGGGGGCAACAGGAGACAGACACGGGGCATGAGCGGGGGTGGGGGAAACAGGAGGTAGACACGGGGCATGAGGGGGGGTGGGGGGAACAGAAGACAGACACGGGGCATGAGCAGGGGAGTGGGGGGCAACAGGAGAGAGACACAGGGCATGAGCAGGGGGTGGGGGGGTGCAGGCGACAGACACGGGGCATGAGCAGGGGGTGGGGGGCAAAAGGAGAGAGACACGGGGCATGACCGGTGGGGTATGGGGGGTACAGGAGACAGACATGGGGGATGAACGGGGGTGGGGGGCAACAGGAGAGAGACACGGGACATGAGCGGGTGGGGGGAACAGGAGACAGACACGGGGCATGAGCGGGGGTGGGGGTACAGGAGACAGACACGGGGCCTGAGCGGGGGGTGGGGGGGTACAGGAGACAGACACAGGGCATGAGTGGGGGGTGGGGGGAACAGGAGACAGACACAGGGCATGAGCAGGGGTGGGGGGAACAACAGAGACAGACACGGGGCATGAGCGGGGGTGGGGGGAACAGAAGGTAGACACGGGGCATGAGGGGGGGTGGGGGGAACAGAAGACAGACACGGGGCATGAGCGGGGGAGTGGGGGGCAACAGGAGAGAGACACGGGGCATGAGCGGGGGGTGGGGGGGTACAGGCGACAGACACGGGGCATGAGCAGGGGTGGGGGGCAAAAGGAGAGAGACACGTGGCATGAGCGGTGCGGTATGGGGGGTACAGGAGACAGACACGGGAGATGAACGGGGTGGGGGGCAACAGGAGAGAGACACGGGACATGAGCGGGTGGAGGGAACCGGAGACAGACACGGGGCATGAGCGGGGGTGGGGGTACAGGAGACAGACACGGGGCCTGAGCGGGGGGTGGGGGGGTACAGGAGACAGACACAGGGCATGAGTGGGGGGTGGGGGGAACAGGAGATAGACACAGGGCATGAGCAGGGGTGGGGGAAACAACAGAGACAGACACAGGGCATGAGCGAGGGCTGGGGGGCAACAGGAGACAGACACGGGGCATGAGCGGGGGGTGGGGGCAACAGGAGACAGACACGGGGCATGAGCGGGGGTGGAGGGGAACAGGAGACTGACACAGAGCATAAGCGGGGGGTGGGGAGAACAGGAGACAAACACGGGGCATGAGCGGGGGTGTGGGGAACAGGAGACAGACACGGGGCATGAGGGGGGTGGGGGGAACAGAAGACAGACATGGGGCATGAGCGGGGCAGTGGGGGGCAACAGGAGAGAGACACGGGGCATGAGCGGGGAGTGGAGGGGTACAGGCGACAGAAACGGGGCATGAGCAGGGGGTGGGGGCAAAAGGAGAGAGACACGGGGCATGAGCGGTGGGGTATGGGGGGGTACAGGAGACAGACATGGGAGATGAACGGGGGTGGGGGGCAACAGGAGAGAGACACGGGACATGAGCGGGTGGGGGGAACAGGAGACAGACACAGGGCATGAGCGGGGGGGCAACAGGAGACAGACACGGGCCATGAGTGTGGGTGGGGGGGTACAAGAGACAGACACGGGGCCTGAGCGGGGGGTGGGGGGTACAGGAGACAGACACAGGGCATGAGTGGGGGGTGGGGGGCAACAGGAGAGAGACACGGGGCATGAGCGGGGGGTGGGGGGAACAGGAGACAGACACAGGGCATGAGCAGGGGTGGGGGGAACAACAGAGACAGACACGGGGCATGAGGCGCGGGGCCTGGGGGGCAACAGGAAACAGACATGGGGCATGAGCAGGGGGTGGGGGCAACAGGAGACAGACACGGGGCATGAGCGGGGGGTGGGGGCAACAGGAGACAGACACAGGGCATGAGCGGGGGTGGGGTCAACAGGAGACAGACACGGGGCATGAGCGGGGGTGGGGGGCAACAGGAGACAGACACGGGGCATGAGTGGGGGTGGGGGGCAACAGGAGACAGACACGGGGCATGAGCGGGGCTGGAGGGGAACAGGAGACTGACACAGAGCATAAGCGGGGGTGGGGAGAACAGGAGACAAACACGGGGCATGAGCGGGGGTGGGGGGAACAGGAGACCGACACGGGGAATGGGGGGGGTGGGGGGAACAGAAGACAGACATGGGCATGAGCGGGGGAGTGGGGGGCAACAGGAGAGAGACACGGGGCATGAGCGGGGGGTGGGGGGGTACAGGCGACAGAAACAGGGCATGAGCAGGGGTGGGGGGCAAAAGGAGAGAGACACGGGGCATGAGCGGTAGGGTATGGGGGGTACAGGAGACAGACACGGGAGATTAACGGGGGTGGGGGGCAACAGGAGAGAGACACGGGACATGAGCGGGTGGGGGAACAGGAGACAGACACAGGGCATGAGCGGGGGGGCAACAGGAGACAGACACGGGTCATGAGTAGGGGTGGGGGGGTACAGGAAACAGACACGGGGCCTGAGCGGGGGGTGGGGGGTACAGGAGACAGACACAGGGCATGAGTGGGGGGTGGGGGGCAACAGGAGAGAGACACGGGGCATGAGCGGGGGGTGGAGGGAACAGGAGACAGACACAGGTCATGAGCAGGGGTGGGGGGAACAACAGAGACAGACACGGGGCATGAGCGGGGGGTGGGGGGCAACAGGAGACAGACACGGGGTATGAGCGGGGGTGGGGGGCAACAGGAGACAGACACGGGGCATGAGCAGGGGGTGGGGGGCAACAGGAGACAGACACAGGGCATGAGCGGGGGTGGGGGGCAACAGGAGACAGACACGGGGCATGAGCGGGTGGAGGGGAACAGGAGACTGACACGGAGCATGAGCGGGGGGTGGGGAGAACAGGAGACAGACACGGGGCATGAGCGGGGGTGGGGGGAACAGGAGACAGACACGGGGCATGAGGGGCGGTGAGGGGAACAGAAGACAGACACAGGCATGAGCGGGGGGTGGGGGCAACAGGAGACAGACACGGGGCATGAGCGGGGGAGGGGGCAACAGGAGACAGACACGGGGCATGAGCGGGGGTGGGGGGCAACAGGAGACAGACACGGGGCATGAGCGTGGGTGGAGGTTAACAGGAGACTGACACGGAGCATGAGCGGGCGGTGGGGAGAACAGGAGACAGACACGGGGCATGAGCGGGGGTGGGGGAACAGGAGACAGACACGGGTCATCAGGGGGGGTGGGGGAAACAGAAGACAGACACGGGCATGAGCGGGGAGTGGGGGGCAACAGGATGAGAGACACAGGGCATGAGAGGGGGTGGGGGTACAGGTGACAGACACGGGGCATGAGCAGGGGGTGGAGGGCAAAAGGAGAGAGACACGGGGCATGAGCGGTGGGGTATGGGGGGGTACAGGAGACAGACACGGGGATGAACAGGGGTGGGGGGCAACAGGAGAGAGACACGCGACATGAGCGGGTGGGGGGAACAGGAGACAGACACAGGGCATGAGCGGGGGGGCAACAGGAGAAAGACACGGGGCATGAGCGGGGGTGGGGGGTACAGGAGACAGACACGGGGCCTGAGCGGGGGGGTGGGGAACAGGGATACAGACACAGGGCATGAGCAGGGGTGGGGGGAACAACAGAGACAGACACGGGTGATGAGCGGATGCTGGGGCAACAGGAGACAGACTCGGGGCAGGGTACAAACGGGGCATGAGCAGGGGGTGGGGGGGAAAAAGAAGGAAACGCGGGGCATGAGCAGTGGTGGGGGGAACACGAGAGAGACACGGGGCATGAGCAGCGGGTGGGGAGGAACATGAGGGAGACACGGGGTATGAGCAGGGGGGTACAGGGCACACACGGGACATGAGCGGGGGTGGGGGAGAAAGAAGAGAGACAAGGGGCATGAGCGGGGGGTGGGGATAACACGAGCGAAACACGGTGCATGAACGGGGGTGGGGGAACACGAGGGAGACACGGGGCATGAGCGGGGGTGGGGAGAACAGGAGACAGACACGGGGCATGAGCGGGGCAGTGGGGAGAACAGGAGACAGACACGGGGCATGAACGGGGGATGGGGGGAGCAGGAGACAGATACGGGGCATGAGCGGGGCTGGGGAGAACAGGAGACAGACACGGGCCATGAGCGGGGGGGTGGGGAGAACAGGAGACAGACACGGGGCATGAGCGGGGATGGGGGAGCAGGAGACAGATACGGGGCATGAGCGGGGGTGGTATAAAACAGGAGACAGACACGGGCCATGAGCGGGGGGTGGGGGGCAACAGGAGACAGACACGGGGCATGAGTGGGGGTGTGGGGGGCAACAGGAGAGAGACACGGGGCATGAGCGCGGAGTGGGGGGTACAGGAGACAGACACGGGGCATGGGTGGGGGCAACAGGAGACAGACACGGGGCATGAGCGGGGGTGGGGGGGAACAGGAGGTAGACACGGGGCATGAGGGGGGGTGGGGGAACAGAAGACAGACACGGGGCATGAGCAGGGGAGTGGGGGGCAACAGGAGAGAGACACGGGGCATGAGCAGGGGGTGGGGGTGCAGGCAACAGACACGGGGCATGAGCAGGGGGTGGGGGGCAAAAGGAGAGAGACACGGGGCATGAGCGGTGGGGTATGGGGGGTACAGGAGACAGACACGGGGGATGAACGGGGGTGGGGGCAACAGGAGAGAGACACGGGACATGAGCGGGTGGGGGGAACAGGAGACAGACACGGGGCATGAGCGGGGGTGGGGGTACAGGAGACAGACACGGGGCCTGAGCGGGGGGTGGGGGGGTACAGGAGACAGACACAGGGCATGAGTGGGGGGTGGGGGAACAGGAGACAGACACAGGGCATGAGCAGGGGTGGGGGGAACAACAGAGACAGACACGGGGCATGAGCGGGGGTGGGGGGAACAGGAGGTAGACACGGGGCATGAGGGGGGGTGGGGGAACAGAAGACAGACACGGGGCATGAGCGGGGGAGTGGGGGTCAACAGGAGAGAGACACGGGGCATGAGCGGGGGGTGGGGGGGTACAGGCGACAGACACGGGGCATGAGCAGGGGGTGGGGGGCAAAAGGAGAGAGACACGGGGCATGAGCGGTACGGTATGGGGGTACAGGAGACAGACACGGGGGATGAACGGGGGTGGGGGGCAACAGGAGAGAGACACGGGACATGAGCGGGTGGGGGGAACAGGAGACAGACACGGGGCCTGAGCGGGGGGTGGGGGGGTACAGGAGACAGCCACAGGGCATGAGTGGGGGGTGGGGGGAACAGGAGATAGACACAGGGCATGAGCAGGGGTGGGGGAACAACAGAGACAGACACAGGGCATGAGCGAGGGCTGGGGGGGCAACAGGAGACAGACACGGGGCATGAGCGGGGGGTGGGGGCAACAGGAGACAGACACGGGGCATGAGCGGGGGTGGAGGGGAACAGGAGACTGACACAGAGCATAAGCGGGGGGTGGGGAGAACAGGAGACAAACACGGGGCATGAGCGGGGGTGTGGGGAACAGGAGACAGACACGGGGCATGAGGGGGGTGGGGGGAACAGAAGACAGACATGGGGCATGAGCGGGGGAGTGGGGGGCAACAGGAGAGAGACACGGGGCATGAGCGGGGGGTGGAGGGGTACAGGCGACAGAAACGGGGGCATGAGGCAGGGGGTGGGGGCAAAAGGAGAGGAGACACGGGGCATGAGCGGTGGGGTATGGGGGGGTACAGGAGACAGACACGGGAGATGAACGGGGTGGGGGGCAACAGAAGAGAGACACGGGACATGAGCGGGTGGGGGGAACAGGAGACAGACACAGGCATGAGCGGGGGGGCAACAGGAGACAGATACGGGCCATGAGTGGGGGTGGGGGGGTCAAGAGACAGACACGGGGCCTGAGCGGGGGGTGGGGGGTACAGGAGACAGACACAGGGCATGAGTGGGGGTGGGGGGCAACAGGAGAGAGACACGGGGCATGAGCGGGGGGTGGGGGGGTACAGGCGACAGACACGGGGCATGAGCAGGGGGTGGGGGCAAAAGGAGAGAGACACGGGGCATGAGCGGTGCGGTATGGGGGGTACAGGAGACAGACACGGGGGATGAACGGGGTGGGGGGCAACAGGAGAGAGACACGGGACATGAGCGGGTGGGGGGAACAGGAGCCAGACACGGGCATGAGCGGGGGTGGGGGTACAGGAGACAGACACGGGGCCTGAGCGGGGGGTGGGGGGGTACAGGAGACAGCCACAGGGCATGAGTGGGGGGTGGGGGGAACAGGAGATAGACACAGGGCATGAGCAGGGGTGGGGGGAACAACAGAGACAGACACAGGGCATGAGCGAGGGCTGGGGGCGCAACAGGAGACAGACACGGGGCATGAGCGGGGGGTGGGGGCAACAGGAGGACAGACACGGGGCATGAGCGGGGGTGGAGGGGAACAGGAGACTGACACAGAGCATAAGCGGGGGGTGGGGAGAACAGGAGACAAACACGGGGCATGAGCGGGGGTGTGGGGAACAGGAGACAGACACGGGGCATGAGGGGGGTGGGGGGAACAGAAGACAGACATGGGGCATGAGCGGGGGAGTGGGGGGCAACAGGAGAGAGACACGGGGCATGAGCGGGGGGTGGAGGGGTACAGGTGACAGAAACGGGGCATGAGCAGGGGGTGGGGGCAAAAGGAGAGAGACACGGGGCATGAGCGGTGGAGTATGGGGGGGTACAGGAGACAGACACGGGAGATGAACGGGGTGGGGGGCAACAGAAGAGAGACACGGGACATGAGCGGGTGGGGGGAACAGGAGACAGACACAGGGCATGAGCGGGGGGGCAACAGGAGACAGATACGGCCATGAGTGGGGGTGGGGGGGTACAAGAGACAGACATGGGGCCTGAGCGGGGGGGTGGGTGGTACAGGAGACAGACACAGGGCATGAGTGGGGGGTGGGGGGCAACAGGAGAAAGACACGGGGCATGAGCGGGGGGTGGGGGGAACAGGAGACAGACACAGGGCATGAGCAGGGGTGGGGGGAACAACAGAGACAGACACGGGGCATGAGCAGGGGGCTGGGGGGCAACAGGAGACAGACATGGGGCATGAGCAGGGGGTGGGGGCAACAGGAGACAGACACGGGGCATGAGCGGGGGGTGGGGGGCACCAGGAGACAGACACAGGGCATGAGCGGGGGTGGGGGGCAACAGGAGACAGACACGGGGCATGAGCGGGGGTGGAGGGGAACAGGAGACAGACACGGGGCTTGAGCGGGGGGGTGGGGAGAACAGGAGACAGACACGGGGCATGAGCGGGGGATGGGGGAGCAGGAGACAGATACGGGGCATGAGCGGGGTGGGGAGAACAGGAGACAGACACGGGCCATGAGCGGGGGGTGGGGGGCAACAGGAGACAGACACGGGGCATGAGTGGGGGTGTGGGGGGCAACAGGAGAGAGACACGGGGCATGAGCACGGAGTGGGGGGTACAGGAGACAGACACGGGGCATGGGTGGGGGCAACAGGAGACAGACACGGGGCATGAGCGGGGGTGGGGGGAACAGGAGGTAGACACGGGGCATGAGGGGGGGTGGGGGGAACAGAAGACAGACACGGGGCATGAGCGGGGGAGTGGGGGGCAACAGGCGACAGACACGGGGCATGAGCAGAGGGTGGGGGGCAAAAGGAGAGAGACACGGGGCATGAGCGGTGGGGCATGGGGGGGTACAGGAGACAGACACAGGGGATGAACGGGGGTGGGGGCAACAGGAGAGAGACACGGGACATGAGCGGGGTGGGGGGAACAGGAGACAGGACACGGGGCATGAGCGGGGGTGGGGGTACAGGAGACAGACACGGGGCCTGAGCAGGGGTGGGGGGGTACAGGAGACAGACACAGGGCATGAGTGGGGGGGGGGGGAACAGGAGACAGACACAGGGCATGAGCAGGGGTGGGGGGGAACAACAGAGACAGACACGGGGCATGAGCGGGGTGGGGGGTACAGGAGGTAGACACGGGGCATGAGGGGGGTGGGGAGGAACAGAAGACAGACACAGGGCATGAGCGGGGAGTGGGGGGCAACAGGAGAGAGACACGGGGCATGAGCGGGGGGTGGGGGGTACAGGCGACAGACACGGGGCATGAGCAGGGGGTGGGGGCAAAAGGAGAGAGACACAGGGCATGAGCGGTGGGGTATGGGGGGGTACAGGAGACAGAAACGGGGATGAACGGGGGTGGGGGGCAACAGGAGAGAGACACGGGACATGAGCGGGTGGGGGAACAGGAGACAGACACGGGGCATGAGCGGGGGTGGGGGTACAGGAGACAGACACGGGGCATGAGCGGGGGTGGGGGGCAACAGGAGACAGACACGGGGCATGAGCGGGGGTGGAGGGGAACAGGAGACTGACACAGAGCATAAGCGGGGGGTGGGGAGAACAGGAGACAAACCACGGGGCATGAGCGGGGGTGAGGGGAACAGGAGACAGACACGGGGGCATGAGGGGGTGTGGAGGGAACAGAAGACAGACATGGGACATGAGCAGGGGAGTGGGGGGCAACAGGATAGAGGCACGGGGCATGAGCGGGGGGTGGGGGGGTTCAGGCGACAGAAACGGGGCATGAGCAGGGGGTGGGGGGCAAAAGGAGAGAGACACGGGGCATGAGCGGTGGGGTATGGGGGGGTACAGGAGACAGACACGGGAGATGAACGGGGGTGGGAGGCAACAGGAGAGAGACACGGGACATGAGCGGGTGTGGGGAACAGGAGACAGACACAGGGCATGAACGGGGGGGCAACAGGAGACAGACACGGGCCATGAGTAGGGGTGGGGGGGTACAGGAGACAGACACAGGGCCTGAGGGCCTGAGCGGGGGGTGGGGGTACAGGAGACAGACACAGGGCATGAGTGGGGGGGTGGGGGGCAACAGGAGAGAGACACGGGGCATGAGCGGGGGGCGGGGGGGAACAGAAGACAGACACAGGGCATGAACAGGGGTGGGGGAACAAACAGAGACAGACACGGGGCATGAGCGGGGGCTGGGGGGCAACAGGATACAGACACGGGGCATGAGCAGGGGGTGGGGGCAACAGGAGACAGACACGGGGCATGAGCGGGGGGTGAGGGGCAACAGGAGACAGACACAGGGCATGAGCGGGGGTGGGGGGCAACAGGAGACAGACACGGGGCATGAGCTGGGGGTGGAGGGGAACAGGAGACTGACACGGAGCATGAGCGGGGGTGGGGAGAACAGGAGACAGACACGGGGCATGAGGGGCGGTGAGGGGAACAGAAGACAGACACGGGGCATGAGCGGGGGGTGGGGGCAACAGGAGACAGACACGGGGCATGAGCAGGGGGTGGGGGCAACAGGAGACAGACACGGGGCATGAGCGGGGGTGGGGGGCAACAGGAGACAGACACGGGGCATGAGCGGGGGGTGGGGGGCAACAGGAGACAGACACGGGGCATGAGCGGGGGTGGGGGGCAACAGGAGACAGACACGGGGCATGAGCGGAGGTGGAGGGGAACAGGAGACTGACACGGAGCATGAGCGGGGGTGGGGAGAACAGGAGACAGACACGGGGCATGAGCGGGGTGGGGGGAACAGGAGACAGACACGGGGCATCAGGGGGGGTGGGGGGAACAGAAGACAGACACGGGGCATGAGCGGGGGTGTGGGGGGCAACAGGAGAGAGACACAGGGCATGAGCGGGGGTTGGGGGGTACAGGCGACAGACACGGGGCATGAGCAGGGGGTGGGGGGCAAAAGGAGAGAGACACGGGGCATGAGCGGTGGGGTATGGGGGGGTACAGGCGACAGACACGGGGATGAACGGGGGTGGGGGGCAACAGGAGAGAGACACGCGACATGAGCGGTGGGGGGAACAGGAGACAGACACAGGGCATGAGCGGGGGGCAACAGGAGACAGACACGGGGCATGAGCGGGGGTGGGGGGTACAGGAGACAGACACGGGGCCTGAGCGGGTGTTGGGGGGGTACAGGAGACAGACACAGGGCATGAGTGGGGGGTGGGGGGCAACAGGAGAGAGACACGGGGGCAGAAGCGGGGGTGGGGGGAACAGGAGACAGACACAGGGCATGAGCAGGGGGGCAACAGGAGACAGACACGGGCCATGAGTAGGGGTGGGGGGGTACAGGAGACAGACACAGGGGATGAACGGGGGTGGGGGGCAACAGGAGAGAGACACGGGACATGAGCGGGTGGGGGGAACAGGAGCCAGACACGGGCATGAGCGGGGGTGGGGGTACAGGAGACAGACACGGGGCCTGAGCGGGGGGTGGGGGGTACAGGAGACAGCCACAGGGCATGAGTGGGGGGTGGGGGGAACAGGAGATAGACACAGGGCATGAGCAGGTGTGGGGGGAACAACAGAGACAGACACAGGGCATGAGCGAGGGCTGGGGGCGCAACAGGAGACAGACACGGGGCATGAGCGGGGGGTGGGGGCAACAGGAGACAGACACGGGGCATGAGCGGGGGTGGAGGGGAACAGGAGACTGACACAGAGCATAAGCGGGGGGTGGGGAGAACAGGAGACAAACACGGGGCATGAGCGGGGTGTGGGGAACAGGAGACAGACACGGGGCATGAGGGGGGTGGGGGGAACAGAAGACAGACATGGGGCATGAGCGGGGGAGTGGGGGGCAACAGGAGAGAGACACGGGGCATGAGCGGGGGGGTGGAGGGGTACAGGTGACAGAAACGGGGCATGAGCAGGGGGTGGGGGCAAAAGGAGAGAGACACGGGGCATGAGCGGTGGAGTATGGGGGGGTACAGGAGACAGACACGGGAGATGAACGGGGTGGGGGCAACAGAAGAGAGACACGGGACATGAGCGGGTGGGGGAACAGGAGACAGACACAGGGCATGAGCGGGGGGGCAACAGGAGACAGATACGGGCCATGAGTGGGGGTGGGGGGGTACAAGAGACAGACATGGGGCCTGAGCGGGGGGGTGGGTGGTACAGGAGACAGACACAGGGCATGAGTGGGGGGTGGGGGGCAACAGGAGAAAGACACGGGGCATGAGCGGGGGGTGGGGGGAACAGGAGACAGACACAGGGCATGAGCAGGGGTGGGGGGAACAACAGAGACAGACACGGGGCATGAGCAGGGGGCTGGGGGGCAACAGGAGACAGACATGGGGCATGAGCAGGGGGTGGGGGCAACAGGAGACAGACACGGGGCATGAGCGGGGGGTGGGGGGCAACAGGAGACAGACACAGGGCATGAGCGGGGGTGGGGGCAACAGGAGACAGACACGGGGCATGAGCGGGGGTGGAGGGGAACAGGAGACAGACACGGGGCTTGAGCGGGGGGGTGGGGAGAAACAGGAGACAGACACGGGGCATGAGCGGGGGATGGGGGAGCAGGAGACAGATACGGGGCATGAGCGGGGTGGGGAGAACAGGAGACAGACACGGGCCATGAGCGGGGGGTGGGGGGCAACAGGAGACAGACACGGGGCATGAGTGGGGGTGTGGGGGGCAACAGGAGAGAGACACGGGGCATGAGCATGGAGTGGGGGGTACAGGAGACAGACACGGGGCATGGGTGGGGGCAACAGGAGACAGACACGGGGCATGAGCGGGGGTGGGGGGAACAGGAGGTAGACACGGGGCATGAGGGGGGTGGGGGGAACAGAAGACAGACACGGGGCATGAGCGGGGGAGTGGGGGGCAACAGGCGACAGACACGGGGCATGAGCAGAGGGTGGGGGGCAAAAGGAGAGAGACACGGGGCATGAGCGGTGGGGTATGGGGGGGTACAGGAGACAGACACAGGGGATGAACGGGGGTGGGGGGCAACAGGAGAGAGACACGGGACATGAGCGGGTGGGGGGAACAGGAGACAGACACGGGGCATGAGCGGGGGTGGGGGTACAGGAGACAGACACGGGGCCCTGAGCAGGGGGTGGGGGGGTACAGGAGACAGACACAGGGCATGAGTGGGGGTGGGGGGAACAGGAGACAGACACAGGGCATGAGCAGGGGTGGGGGGAACAACAGAGACAGACACGGGGCATGAGCGGGGGTGGGGGGTACAGGAGGTAGACACGGGGCATGAGGGGGGTGGGAGGAACAGAAGACAGACACAGGGCATGAGCGGGGGAGTGGGGGGCAACAGGAGAGAGACACGGGGCATGAGCGGGGGTGGGGGGTACAGGTGACAGACACGGGGCATGAGCAGGGGGGTGGGGGGCAAAAGGGAGAGAGACACAGGGCATGAGCGGTGGGGTATGGGGGGTACAGGAGACAGAAACGGGGATGAACGGGGGTGGGGGGCAACAGGAGAGAGACACGGGACATGAGCGGGTGGGGGGAACAGGAGACAGACACGGGGCATGAGCGGGGGTGGGGGTACAGGAGACAGACACGGGGCATGAGCGGGGGTGGGGGGCAACAGGAGACAGACACGGGGCATGAGCGGGGGTGGAGGGGAACAGGAGACTGACACAGAGCATAAGCGGGGGGTGGGGAGAACAGGAGACAAACACGGGGCATGAGCGGGGGTGAGGGGAACAGGAGACAGACACGGGGCATGAGGGGGTGTGGAGGGAACGGAAGACAGACATGGGACATGAGCAGGGGTGGGGGGCAAAAGGAGAGAGACACGGGGCATGAGCGGTGGGGTATGGGGGGGTACAGGAGACAGACACGGGAGATGAACGGGGTGGGGGGGCAACAGGAGAGAGACACGGGACATGAGCGGGTGGGGGGAACAGGAGACAGACACAGGGCATGAACGGGGGGGCAACAGGAGACAGACACGGGCCATGAGTAGGGGTGGGGGGGTACAGGAGACAGACACAGGGCCTGAGGGCCTGAGCGGGGGGTGGGGGTACAGGAGACAGACACAGGGCATGAGTGGGGGGGTGGGGGCAACAGGAGAGAGACACGGGGCATGAGCGGGGGGCGGGGGGAACAGAAGACAGACACAGGGCATGAACAGGGGTGGGGGAACAACAGAGACAGACACGGGGCATGAGCGGGGGCTGGGGGCAACAGGATACAGACACGGGGCATGAGCAGGGGGTGGGGGCAACAGGAGACAGACACGGGGCATGAGCGGGGGGTGAGGGCAACAGGAGACAGACACAGGGCATGAGCGGGGGTGGGGGGCAACAGGAGACAGACACGGGGCATGAGCTGGGGGTGGAGGGGAACAGGAGACTGACACGGAGCATGAGCGGGGGTGGGGAGAACAGGAGACAGACACGGGGCATGAGGGGCGGTGAGGGGAACAGAAGACAGACACGGGGCATGAGCGGGGGGTGGGGGCAACAGGAGACAGACACGGGGCATGAGCAGGGGGTGGGGGGCAACAGGAGACAGACACGGGGCATGAGCGGGGGTGGGGGGCAACAGGAGACAGACACGGGGCATGAGCGGGGGGTGGGGGGCACAGGAGACAGACACGGGGCATGAGCGGGGGTGGGGGGCAACAGGAGACAGACACGGGGCATGAGCGGAGGTGGAGGGGAACAGGAGACTGACACGGAGCATGAGCGGGGGTGGGGAGAACAGATGACAGACACGGGGCATGAGCGGGGGTGGGGGGAACAGGAGACAGACACGGGGCATCAGGGGGGGTGGGGGGGAACAGAAGACAGACACGGGGCATGAGCGGGGGTGTGGGGGGCAACAGGAGAGAGACACAGGGCATGAGCGGGGGTTGGGGGGTACAGGCGACAGACACGGGGAATGAGCAGGGGGTGGGGGGCAAAAGGAGAGAGACACGGGGCATGAGCGGTGGGGTATGGGGGGTACAGGCGACAGACACGGGGATGAACGGGGGTGGGGGCAACAGGAGAGAGACACGCGACATGAGCGGTGGGGGGAACAGGAGACAGACACAGGGCATGAGCGGGGGGCAACAGGAGACAGACACGGGGCATGAGCGGGGGTGGGGGGTACAGGAGACAGACACGGGGCCTGAGCGGGTGTTGGGGGGGTACAGGAGACAGACACAGGGCATGAGTGGGGGGTGGGGGGCAACAGGAGAGAGACACGGGGCAGAAGCGGGGGTGGGGGGAACAGGAGACAGACACAGGGCATGAGCAGGGGGGCAACAGGAGACAGACACGGGCCATGAGTAGGGGTGGGGGGGTACAGGAGACAGACACAGGGCCTGAGGGCCTGAGCGGGGGGTGGGGGTACAGGAGACAGACACAGGGCATGAGTGGGGGGTGGGGGGCAACAGGAGAGAGACACGGGGCATGAGCGGGGGGCGGGGGAACAGAAGACAGACACAGGGCATGAACAGGGGTGGGGGAACAACAGAGACAGACACGGGGCATGAGCGGGGGCTGGGGGGCAACAGGATACAGACACGGGGCATGAGCAGGGGGTGGGGGCAACAGGAGACAGACACGGGGCATGAGCGGGGGGTGAGGGGCAACAGGAGACAGACACAGGGCATGAGCGGGGGTGGGGGGCAACAGGAGACAGACACGGGCATGAGCTGGGGGTGGAGGGGAACAGGAGACTGACACGGAGCATGAGCGGGGGGTGGGGAGAACAGGAGACAGACACTGGGCATGAGGGGCGGTGAGGGGAACAGAAGACAGACACGGGGCATGAGCGGGGGGTGGGGGCAACAGAAGACAGACACGGGGCATGAGCAGGGGGGTGGGGGGCAACAGGAGACAGACACGGGGCATGAGCGGGGGTGGGGGGCAACAGGAGACAGACACGGGGCATGAGCGGGGGGTGGGGGCAACAGGAGACAGACACGGGGCATGAGCGGGGGTGGGGGGCAACAGGAGACAGACACGGGGCATGAGCGGAGGTGGAGGGGAACAGGAGACTGACACGGAGCATGAGCGGGGGGTGGGGAGAACAGGAGACAGACACGGGGCATGAGCGGGGGTGGGGGGAACAGGAGACAGACACGGGGCATCAGGGGGGGTGGGGGGAACAGAAGACAGACACGGGGCATGAGCGGGGGTGTGGGGGGCAACAGGAGAGAGACACAGGGCATGAGCGGGGGTTGGGGGGTACAGGCGACAGACACGGGGCATGAGCAGGGGGTGGGGGGCAAAAGGAGAGAGACACGGGGCATGAGCGGTGGGGTATGGGGGGGTACAGGCGACAGACACGGGGATGAACGGGGGTGGGGGGCAACAGGAGAGAGACACGCGACATGAGCGGTGGGGGGAACAGGAGACAGACACAGGGCATGAGCGGGGGCAACAGGAGACAGACACGGGGCATGAGCGGGGGTGGGGGGTACAGGAGACAGACACGGGGCCTGAGCGGGTGTTGGGGGGGTACAGGAGACAGACACAGGGCATGAGTGGGGGGTGGGGGGCAACAGGAGAGAGACACGGGGCAGAAGCGGGGGTGGGGGGAACAGGAGACAGACACAGGGCATGAGCAGGGGTGGGGGGAACAACAGAGACAGACACGGGGCATGAGCGGGGCCTGGGGGCAACAGGAGACAGACACGGGGCATGAGCAGGGGGTGGGGGCAACAGGAGACATACACGGGGCATGAGCGGGGGTGGGGGCAACAGGAGAGAGACACGCGACATGAGCGGTGGGGGGAACAGGAGACAGACACAGGGCATGAGCGGGGGCAACAGGAGACAGACACGGGGCATGAGCGGGGCCTGGGGGCAACAGGAGACTGACACGGAGCATGAGCGGGGGGTGGGGAGAACAGGAGACAGACACCGGGCATGAGCGGGGGGTGGGGGAACAGGAGACAGACACAGGACATGAGCAGGGGTGGGGGGAACAACAGAGACAGACACGGGGCATGAGCAGGGGGTGGGGAGCAACAGGAGACAGACACGGGGCATGAGCGGGGGGTGGGGGGCAACAGGAGACAGACACGGGGCATGAGCGGGGGGTGGAGGGGAACAGGAGACTGACACGGAGCATGAGCGGGGGGTGGGGAGAACAGGAGACAGACACCGGGCATGAGCGGGGGGTGGGGGGCAACAGGAGACAGACACGGGCATGAGCAGGGGGTGGGGGCAACAGGAGAGACACGGGGCATGAGCGGGGGCTGGGGGGGCAACAGGAGACAGACACGGGGCAGGGGGTGGGGGCAATAGGAGACAGACACCGGGCATGAGCGGGGGTGGGGGGCAACAGGAGACAGACACGGGGTAAGAGCGAGGGGTGGGGGGACACAGGAGAGACATGGGGCATGAGCGGGGGGTAGGGGGCAACAGGAGAGACACGGGGCATGAGCGGGTGGTGGGGGGAACAGGAGACAGACACGGGGCATGAGCGAGGGGAGTGGGGGGCAACAGGAGAGAGACACAGGGCATGAGCGGTGGGTGCGGGGGTACAGGAGACAGACACGGGGCATGAGCAGGGGGTGGGGGCAACAGGAGAGAGACACGGGGCATGAGCGGGGGGGTGGGGGGTACAGGAGACAGACACGGGGCATGAGCGGGGGGTGGGGGGCAACAGGAGACAGACACGGGGCATGAGCGGGGGGTGGGGGCAACAGGAGACAGACACGGGGCATGAGCGGGGGTGGGGGGCAACAGGAGACAGACACGGGGCATGAGCGGGGGTGGGGGGCAACAGTAGACAGACACGGGGCATGAGCGGGGGAGTGGGGGGCAACAGGAGAGAGACACGGGGCATGAGCGGGGGGTGCGGGGGTACAGGAGACAGACACGGGCATGAGCAGGGGGTGGGGGGCAACAGGAGAGAGACACGGGGCATGAGCGGGGGGTGGAGGGTACCGGAGACAGACACGGGGCATGAGCGGGGGGTGGGGGCAACAGGAGACAGACACGGGGCATGAGCGGGGGTGGGGGGCAACAGGAGACAGACACGGGGCATGAGTGGGGGTGGGGGGCAACAGGAGACAGACACGGGGCATGAGCGGGGCTGGAGGGGAACAGGAGACTGACACAGAGCATAAGCGGGGGTGGGGAGAACAGGAGACAAACACGGGGCATGAGTGGGGGTGGGGGGAACAGGAGACCGACACGGGGCATGAGGGGGGGTGGGGGGAACAGAAGACAGACATGGGCATGAGCGGGGGAGTGGGGGGCAACAGGAGAGAGACACGGGGCATGAGCGGGGGTTGGGGGGGTACAGGCGACAGAAACGGGGCATGAGCAGGGGGTGGGGGGCAAAAGGAGAGAGACACGGGGCATGAGCGGTGGGGTATGGGGGGTACAGGAGACAGACACGGGAGATTAACGGGGGTGGGGGGCAACAGGAGAGAGACACGGGACATGAGCGGGTGGGGGAACAGGAGACAGACACAGGGCATGAGCGGGGGGGCAACAGGAGACAGACACGGGTCATGAGTAGGGGTGGGGGGGTACAGGAAACAGACACGGGGCCTGAGCGGGGGGTGGGGGGTACAGGAGACAGACACAGGGCCTGAGCGGGGGGTGGGGGGTACAGGAGACAGACACAGGGCATGATTGGGGGTGGGGGGCAACAGGAGAGAGACACGGGGCATGAGCGGGGGGTGGGGGGAACAGGAGACAGACACAGGTCATGAGCAGGGGTGGAGGGGAACAGGAGACTGACACGGAGCATGAGCGGGGGGTGGGGGGAACAGGAGACAGACACGGGGCATGAGGGGCGGTGAGGGGAACAGAAGACAGACACGGGGCATGAGCGGGGGGTGGGGGCAACAGGAGACAGACACGGGGCATGAGCGGGGGTGGGGGCAACAGGAGACAGACACGGGGCATGAGCGGGGGTGGGGGCAACAGGAGACAGACACGGGGCATGAACGTGGGTGGAGGGGAACAGGAGACTGACACGGAGCATGAGCGGGCGGTGGGGAGAACAGGAGACAGACACAGGGCATGAGCGGGGGTGGGGGGAACAGGAGACAGACACGGGTCATCAGGGGGGGTGGGGGAAACAGAAGACAGACACGGGGCATGAGCGGGGGAGTGGGGGGCAACAGGAGAGAGACACAGGGCATGAGCGGGGGGTGGGGGGGTACAGGCGACAGACACGGGGCATGAGCAGGGGGTAGAGGGCAAAAGGAGAGAGACACGGGGCATGAGCGGTGGGGTATGGGGGGGTACAGGAGACAGACACGGGGATGAACGGGGGTGGGGGGCAACAGGAGAGAGACACGCGACATGAGCGGGTGGGGGGAACAGGAGACAGACACAGGGCATGAGCGGGGGGGCAACAGGAGACAGACACGGGGCATGAGCGGGGGTGGGGGGTACAGGAGACAGACACGGGGCCGGAGCGGGGGGGGGAACAGGAGACAGACACAGGGCATGAGCAGGGGTGGGGGGAACAACAGAAACAGACACGGGTGATGAGCGGATGCTGGGGGCAACAGGAGACAGACTCGGGGCATGAGCAGGGGATGGGGGCAACAGGAGACAGACACGGGGCATGAGCAGGGGGTGGGGGGCAACAGGAGACAGACACGGGGCATGAGCGGGGGTGGGGGGCAACAGGAGACAGACACGGGGCATGAGCGGGGGGTGGAGGGGAACAGGAGACTGACACGGAGCATGCGCGGGGGGTGGGGAGAACAGGAGACAGACACCGGGCATGAGCGGGGGTGAAGGGCAACAGGAGACAGACACGGGGCATGAGCCGGGGGTGGGGGCAACAGGAGAGACACGGGGCATGAGCGGGGGGTGGGGAGAACAGGAGACAGACACGGGGCATGAGCGGGGGAGAGAACAGGAGACAGATACGGGGCATGAGCAGGGGATGGGTGGAACAGAAGACAGATACGGGCCATGAGCGGGGGTGGGGAGAACAGGAGACAGACACGGGCCATGAGCGGTGGGGTGGGGGGCAACAGGAGACAGACACGGTGCATGAGTGGGGGTGTGGAGGCAACAGGAGAGAGACACGGGGCAATGGCGCAGGGTGGGAGGGTACAGGAGACAGACATGGGGCATGGTTGGGGGCAACAGGAGACAGACACAGGGCATGAGCAGGGGTGGGGGGAAAAAGGAGACAGACACAGGGCATGAGCAGGGGGTGGGGGAACAGAAGACAGACACGGGGCATGAGTGGGTGTGTGGAGGCAACAGGAGAGAGACACGGGGCAATGGCGCAGAGTGGGAGGGTACAGGAGACAGACATGGGGCATGGTTGGGGGCAACAGGAGACAGACACAGGGCATGAGCTGGGGTGGGGGGTACAGGAGACAGACACAGGGCATGAGCAGGGGGTGGGGGGCAACAGGAGAGAGACACGGGGCATGAGCAGGGGGGTGGGGGGGTACAGGAGACAGACACGTGGCATGAGCGGGGGTGGGGGGCAATAGGAGAGAGACACGGGACATGAGCGGGTGGGGGGAACAGGAGTCAGCATGGGGCATGAGCGGGGGGCAACAGGAGACAGACACAGGGCATGAGCGGGGGATGGGTGGAACAGAAGACAGATACGGGGCATGAGCGGGGGTGGGGAGAACATGAGACAGACACGGGCTATGAGCAGGGGGGGGCAACAGGAGACTGACACGGAGCATGAGCGGGGGGTGGGGAGAACAGGAGACAGACACCGGGCATGAGCGGGGGGTGGGGGGCAACAGGAGACAGACACGGGCATGAGCAGGGGGTGGGGGCAACAGGAGAGACACGGGGCATGAGCGGGGGCTGGGGGGGCAACAGGAGACAGACACGGGGCAGGGGGTGGGGGCAATAGGAGACAGACACCGGGCATGAGCGGGGGTGGGGGGCAACAGGAGACAGACACGGGGTAAGAGCGAGGGGTGGGGGGACACAGGAGAGACATGGGGCATGAGCGGGGGGTAGGGGGCAACAGGAGAGACACGGGGCATGAGCGGGTGGTGGGGGGAACAGGAGACAGACACGGGGCATGAGCGAGGGGAGTGGGGGGCAACAGGAGAGAGACACAGGGCATGAGCGGTGGGTGCGGGGGTACAGGAGACAGACACGGGGCATGAGCAGGGGGTGGGGGCAACAGGAGAGAGACACGGGGCATGAGCGGGGGGGTGGGGGGTACAGGAGACAGACACGGGGCATGAGCGGGGGGTGGGGGGCAACAGGAGACAGACACGGGGCATGAGCGGGGGGTGGGGGCAACAGGAGACAGACACGGGGCATGAGCGGGGGTGGGGGGCAACAGGAGACAGACACGGGGCATGAGCGGGGGTGGGGGGCAACAGTAGACAGACACGGGGCATGAGCGGGGGAGTGGGGGGCAACAGGCGAGAGACACGGGGCATGAGCGGGGGGTGCGGGGGTACAGGAGACAGACACGGGGCATGAGCAGGGGGTGGGGGGCAACAGGAGAGAGACACGGGGCATGAGCGGGGGGTGGAGGGTACCGGAGACAGACACGGGGCATGAGCGGGGGGTGGGGGCAACAGGAGACAGACACGGGGCATGAGCGGGGGTGGGGGGCAACAGGAGACAGACACGGGGCATGAGTGGGGGTGGGGGGCAACAGGAGACAGACACGGGGCATGAGCGGGGCTGGAGGGGAACAGGAGACTGACACAGAGCATAAGCGGGGGTGGGGAGAACAGGAGACAAACACGGGGCATGAGTGGGGGTGGGGGGAACAGGAGACCGACACGGGGCATGAGGGGGGGTGGGGGGAACAGAAGACAGACATGGGCATGAGCGGGGGAGTGGGGGGCAACAGGAGAGAGACACGGGGCATGAGCGGGGGTTGGGGGGGTACAGGCGACAGAAACGGGGCATGAGCAGGGGGTGGGGGGCAAAAGGAGAGAGACACGGGGCATGAGCGGTGGGGTATGGGGGGTACAGGAGACAGACACGGGAGATTAACGGGGGTGGGGGGCAACAGGAGAGAGACACGGGACATGAGCGGGTGGGGGAACAGGAGACAGACACAGGGCATGAGCGGGGGGGCAACAGGAGACAGACACGGGTCATGAGTAGGGGTGGGGGGGTACAGGAAACAGACACGGGGCCTGAGCGGGGGGTGGGGGGTACAGGAGACAGACACAGGGCCTGAGCGGGGGGTGGGGGGTACAGGAGACAGACACAGGGCATGATTGGGGGTGGGGGGCAACAGGAGAGAGACACGGGGCATGAGCGGGGGGTGGGGGGAACAGGAGACAGACACAGGTCATGAGCAGGGGTGGAGGGGAACAGGAGACTGACACGGAGCATGAGCGGGGGGTGGGGGGAACAGGAGACAGACACGGGGCATGAGGGGCGGTGAGGGGAACAGAAGACAGACACGGGGCATGAGCGGGGGGTGGGGGCAACAGGAGACAGACACGGGGCATGAGCGGGGGTGGGGGCAACAGGAGACAGACACGGGGCATGAGCGGGGGTGGGGGCAACAGGAGACAGACACGGGGCATGAACGTGGGTGGAGGGGAACAGGAGACTGACACGGAGCATGAGCGGGCGGTGGGGAGAACAGGAGACAGACACAGGGCATGAGCGGGGGTGGGGGGAACAGGAGACAGACACGGGTCATCAGGGGGGGTGGGGGAAACAGAAGACAGACACGGGGCATGAGCGGGGGAGTGGGGGGCAACAGGAGAGAGACACAGGGCATGAGCGGGGGGTGGGGGGTACAGGCGACAGACACGGGGCATGAGCAGGGGGTAGAGGGCAAAAGGAGAGAGACACGGGGCATGAGCGGTGGGGTATGGGGGGGTACAGGAGACAGACACGGGGATGAACGGGGGTGGGGGGCAACAGGAGAGAGACACGCGACATGAGCGGGTGGGGGGAACAGGAGACAGACACAGGGCATGAGCGGGGGGGCAACAGGAGACAGACACGGGGCATGAGCGGGGGTGGGGGGTACAGGAGACAGACACGGGGCCGGAGCGGGGGGGGGAACAGGAGACAGACACAGGGCATGAGCAGGGGTGGGGGGAACAACAGAAACAGACACGGGTGATGAGCGGATGCTGGGGGCAACAGGAGACAGACTCGGGGCATGAGCAGGGGATGGGGGCAACAGGAGACAGACACGGGGCATGAGCAGGGGGTGGGGGGCAACAGGAGACAGACACGGGGCATGAGCGGGGGTGGGGGCAACAGGAGACAGACACGGGGCATGAGCGGGGGGTGGAGGGGAACAGGAGACTGACACGGAGCATGCGCGGGGGTGGGGAGAACAGGAGACAGACACCGGGCATGAGCGGGGGTGAAGGGCAACAGGAGACAGACACGGGGCATGAGCCGGGGGTGGGGGCAACAGGAGAGACACGGGGCATGAGCGGGGGGTGGGGAGAACAGGAGACAGACACGGGGCATGAGCGGGGGAGAGAACAGGAGACAGATACGGGGCATGAGCAGGGGATGGGTGGAACAGAAGACAGATACGGGCCATGAGCGGGGGTGGGGAGAACAGGAGACAGACACGGGCCATGAGCGGTGGGGTGGGGGGCAACAGGAGACAGACACGGTGCATGAGTGGGGGTGTGGAGGCAACAGGAGAGAGACACGGGGCAATGGCGCAGGGTGGGAGGGTACAGGAGACAGACATGGGGCATGGTTGGGGGCAACAGGAGACAGACACAGGGCATGAGCAGGGGTGGGGGGAAAAGGAGACAGACACAGGGCATGAGCAGGGGGTGGGGGAACAGAAGACAGACACGGGGCATGAGTGGGTGTGTGGAGGCAACAGGAGAGAGACACGGGGCAATGGCGCAGAGTGGGAGGGTACAGGAGACAGACATGGGGCATGGTTGGGGGCAACAGGAGACAGACACAGGGCATGAGCTGGGGTGGGGGGTACAGGAGACAGACACAGGGCATGAGCAGGGGGTGGGGGGCAACAGGAGAGAGACACGGGGCATGAGCAGGGGGGTGGGGGGGTACAGGAGACAGACACGTGGCATGAGCGGGGGTGGGGGGCAATAGGAGAGAGACACGGGACATGAGCGGGTGGGGGGAACAGGAGTCAGCATGGGGCATGAGCGGGGGGCAACAGGAGACAGACACAGGGCATGAGCGGGGGATGGGTGGAACAGAAGACAGATACGGGGCATGAGCGGGGGTGGGGAGAACATGAGACAGACACGGGCTATGAGCAGGGGGGGGCAACAGGAGACAGACACGGGCATGAGTGGGGGTGTGGGGGCAACAGGAGAGAGACACGGGGCAATGGCGCTGAGTGGGGGGTACAGGAGATAGACATGGGGCATGGGTGGGGGGACACAGGAGAGAGACACGCGACATGAGCGGGTGGGGGCAACAGGAGACAGACACGGGACATGAGCGGGGGTGGGGGGGTACAGGAGACAGACACGGGGCCTGAGCAGGGGGTGGGGGGTACAGGAGACAGACACAGGGCATGAGTGGGGGGTGGTGGGCAACAGGAGAGAGACACGGGGCATGAGCGGGGGGTGGGGGGAACAGGAGACAGACACAGGGCATGAGCAGGGGTGGGGGGAACATCAGAGACAGCCACGGGGCATGAGCGAGGGCTGGGGGCAACAGGAGACAGACACGGGGCATGAGCGGGGGTGGGGGCAACAGGAGACAGACACGGGGCATGAGCAGGGGCTGGGGGACAACAGGAGACAGACACGGGGCATGAGCGGGGGTGGGGGGCAACAGGAGACAGACACGGGGCATGAGCGGGGGGTGGAGGGGAACAGGAGACTGACACGGAGCATGAGCGGGGGGTGGGGAGAACAGGAGACAGACACCGGGCATGAGCGGGGGGTGGGGGGCAACAGGAGACAGACACGGGGCATGAGCGGGGGTGGGGGGCAACAGGAGACAGACACGGGGCATGAGCGGGGGGTGGAGGGGAACAGGAGACTGACACGGAGCATGAGCGGGGGGTGGGGAGAACAGGAGACAGACACCGGGCATGAGCAGGGGGTGGGGGCAACAGGAGAGACACGGGGCATGAGCGTGGGTGGGGGGCAACAGGAGAGACACGGGGCATGAGCGGGGGTGGGGAGAACAGGAGACAGACATGGGGCATGAGCGGGGGGGAGAACAGGAGACAGACACGGGGCATGAGCAGGGGATGGGTGGAACAGAAGACAGATACGGGGCATGAGCGGGGGTGGGGAGAACAGGAGACAGACACGGGCCATGAGCGGTGGGGTGGGGGGCAACAGGAGACAGACACGGGGCATGGTGGGGGTGTGGGGGCAACAGGAGAGAGACACGGGGCAATGGCGCAGAGTGGGAGGCTACAGGAGACAGACATGGGGCATGGTTGGGGGCAACAGGAGACAGACACGGGGCATGAGCAGAGGTGGGGGGAACAGGAGACAGACACAGGGCATGAGCAGGGGGTGGGGGGCAACAGGAGAGAGTCACGGGGCATGAGCGGGGGGTGGGGGGGTACAGGAGACAGACACGTGGCATGAGCGGGGGTGGGGGGCAACAGGAGAGAGACACGGGACATGAGCAGGTGGGGGAACAGGAGTCAGACATGGGGCATGAGCGGGGGGCAACAGGAGACAGACACAGGGCATGAGCGGGGGATGGGTGGAACAGAAGACAGATACGGGGCATGAGCGGGGGTTGGGAGAACATGAGACAGACACGAGCCATGAGCAGGGGGGTGGGGGGCAACAGGAGACAGACACCGGGCAGAAGTCGGGGTGTGGGGGCAACAGGAGAGAGACACGGGGCAATGGCGCTGAGTGGGGGGTACAGGAGAAAGACATGGGGCATGGGTGGGGGCAACAGAAGACAGACACGGGGCATGAGCAGGGGTGGGGGGAACAGGAGACAGACACGGGGTATTAGCGGGGAGTGGGGGAACAGAAGACAGACACGGGGCATGAGCGGGGGGCAACAGGAGAGAGACACGGGGCATGAGCGGGGGGTGGGGGGTACAGGAGACAGACACACAGACACGGGGCATGAGCGGGGGTGGGGGGCAACAGGAGAGAGACACGGGACATGAGCGGGGGGTGGGGGGGAACAGGAGACAGACACGGGGCATGAGCGGGGGGTGGGGGGAACAACAGAGACAGACACGGGGCATGAGCGGGGGGTGGGAGGCAACAGGAGACAGACACAGGGCATGAGCGTGGGGTGGGGGGCAACAGGAGACAGTCACGGGACATGAGCTGGGGGTGGGGGGAACAGGAGACAGACACGGGGCATGAGCGGGGGGTGGGGGGAACAACAGAGACAGACACGGGGCATGAGCGGGTGGTGGGGGCAACATGAGACAGACACGGGGCATGAGCGGGGGGTGGGGGGCAACAGGAGACAGTCACGGGACATGAGCGGGGGGTGGGGGGAACAGGAGACAGACACAGAGCATGAGCGGGGGTTGGGAGAACAGGAGACAGACACCGGGCATGAGCGGGGGGTGGGGGGCAACAGGAGACAGACACGGGGCATGAGCGGGGGTGGGGGGACACAGGAGAGACACGGGGCATGAGCAGGGGGTGGGGGGCAACAGGAGAGACACGGGGCATGAGCGGGTGGTGGGGGAAAAGGAGACAGACACGGGGCATGAGCGAGGGGTGGGGGGAACAGGAGACAGACACGGGGCATGAGCAGGGGGTATGGGGAACAACAGACACGGGGCATGAGCGGGGGGTGGGGAGAACAGACACGGGGCATGAGCGGGGGGTGGGGGGCAACATGAGACAGACACGGGGCATGAGCGGGGGGTGGGAGGAACAGGAGACAGACACGGGGCATGAGCGGGAGGTGGGGAGAACAGGAGACAGACAACGGGGCATGAGCGGGGGGGTGGGGGCAACAAGAGAGAGACACGGGGCATGAGCGGGTGGGGGGAACAGGAGACAGACACGGGGCATGAGCGGGTGTGGGGAACAGGAGACACAGGGCATGAGCGGGGAGGGTGGAGGATCAACAGGAGATAGACACGGGGCATGAGCGGGGGGCGTGGGGGGCAACAGGAGACAGACACGGCACATGAGGGGAACAGGAGACAGATACGGGGGGTGGGGAGAACAGGATACAGACATGGGGCATGAGCGGCGGGAACAGAAGACAGAAACGGGGCATGAGCGGGGGGTGGGGGGAAGGGGAGAGAGACACACGGGGCATGAGCGGGGGTGGGGGGGAGGGAGAGAGACACAGGGCATGAGCAGGGGGTGGGGAAAAGGGGAGAGAGATACACGGGACATGAGCGGGAGGTGGGGGAAGAGGAGAGACACACAGGGCATGAGCGGGGGGTTGAGGGGAGGGAGAGAAACACACGGGCATGAGCGGGGGGTGGGGTGGAGGTAGACACATGGGGCATGAGCGGGAGGGGGAGAGACACACGGGACATGAGCGGGGGGTGGGCGGGAGGGTGAGAGACACACGGTGCATGAGCGGGGGTGGGGGCAACAGGAGAGACACGTGGCAATGGCGGGTGTTGGGGGGCAACAGGAGAGACACGCAGCATGAGCGGGGGTGGGGAGAACAGGAGACAGACACGGGGCATGAGCGGGGGGTGGGGAGAACAGGAGACAGACATGGGCATGAGCGGGGGATGGGGGAACAGGAGACAGATACGGGGCATGAGTGGGGGTGGGGAGAACAGGAGACAGACACGGGCCATGAGCGGGAGGGTGGGGGGCAACAGGAGACAGACACGGGGCATGAGTGGGGGCATGGGGGCAACAGAAGAGAGACACGGGGCATGAGCGCAGAGTGGGGGGTACAGGAGACAGACACGGGGCATGGGTGGGGGCAACAGGAGACAGACACGGGGCATGAGCGGGGGGTGGTGGGAACAGGAGACAGACATGGGGCATGAGCGAGGGGTGGGGGGAACAGAAGACAGACACGGGGCATGAGCGAGGGAGTGGGGGGCAACAGGAGAGAGACACGGGGCATGAGCGTGGGGTGCGGGGGTACAGGAGACAGACACGGGGCATGAGCAGGGGGTGGGGGCAACAGGAGAGAGACACGGTGCATGAGCTGGGGGGTGGGGGGTACAGGAGACAGACACGGGGCATGAGCGGGGGGTGGGGGTCAACAGAAGAGAGACACGGGACATGAGCAGGTGGGGGAACAGGAGACAGACACGGGGCATGAGCGGGGGGTACAGGAGACAGACACGGGGTATGAGTGGGGGGTGGGGGGCAACAAGAGAGAGACACGGGGCATGAGCAGGGTGTGGGGGGAACAGGAGACAGACACGGGGCATGAGCGGGGGGTGGGGGAAACAACAGAGACAGACACGGAGCATGAGCGGGGGTGGGGGGCAACAGGAGACAGACACGGGGCATGAGCGGGGGGTGGGGGCAACAGGAGACAGACACGGGGCATGAGCAGAGGGTGGGGGGCAACAGGAGCAGACATGGGCATGAGCGGGGGGGTGTGGGGCAACAGGAGACAGACACGGGGCATGAGCGGGGTGTGGGGGGGAACAGGAGACAGACACAGAGCATGAGCGGTGGTTGGGAGAACAGGATACAGACACCGGGCATGAGCGGGGGTTAGGGGGCAACAGGAGACAGACACGGGGCATGAGCAGGGGGTGGGGGGACACAGGAGAGACACGGGGCATGAGCGGGGGGTGGGGGGCAACAGGAGCACATGGGGCATGAGCGGGTGGTGGGGGGAACAGGAGACAGACACGGGGCATGAGCGAGGGGTGGGGGAACAGGAGACAGACACAGGGCTTGAGCAGGGGGTGGAGGGAACAACAGACACGGGGCATGAGCGGGGGGTGGGGATAACAGACACGGGGCATGAGGCGGGTGGGTGGGGGGCAACAGGAGACAGACACGGGGCATGAGCAGGGGTTGGGAGGAACAGGAGACAGACACGGGGCATGAGTGGGGGGTGGGGAGAAGAGGAGACAGACACGGGGCATGAGCGGGGGGTGGGGGCAACAAGAGAGAGACACTGGGCATGAGCGGGTGGGGGAACAGGAGACAGACATGGGGCATGAGCGGGTGGGGGGAACAGGAGACAGACACGGGGCATGAGCGAGGGGTGGGGGGCAACAGGAGATAGACATGGGGCATGAGCGGGGGGTGGGGAGAACAGGAGACAGACACGGGCCATGAGCGGGGGTGTGGGGGGCAACAGGAGACAGACACGGCACATGAGGGGAACAGGAGACAGATACGGGGGGTGGGGAGAACAGGTGACAGACATGGGGCATGAGCGGGGGGAACAGAAGACAGACACGGGGCATGAGCGGGGGGTGGGGGGAAGGGGAGAGAGACACACGGGGCATGAGCGGGGGGTGGGCGGGAGGGAGAGAGACACACGGGGCATGAGCGGGGGTGGGCAGGAGGGAGAGAGACACACGGGGCATGAGCGGGGGTGGGGGGGAAAGAGACACGGGGCATGAGTGGGGGGTAGGGGGAAGGGGAGAGAGACACACGGGGCATGAGCGGGCGGTGGGGGGAAGAGGAGAGACACATGGGGCATGAGTGGGGGCGGGGTGGAGGGAGAGAGACATACGGGGCATGAGCGGGGGGTGGGGGGAGGGAGACACATGGGGCATGAGCGGGAGGGGGAGAGACACACGGGACATGAGCGGGGGTGGGCGGGAGGGTGAGAGACACATGGGGCATGAGCGGAGGTGGGCGGTAGGTGGAAAGAGACACGGGGCAAGAGCGGGGGTGGTCGGGAGGGGGAAAGAGACGGAGCAAGAGTGGGGGTGGGCGGGAGGGGGAAAGAGACAGGGGCAAGAGCGGGGGTGGGTGGGAGGGGGAAAGAGACACAGGGCAAGAGCGGGGGTGGGCGGAAGGGGGAAATAGACACGGGGCAAGAGCGGGGGTGGGCGGGAGGGGGAAAGACACACGGTGCAAGAGCGGTGGTGGGGGGGAGGTCGACAGACACACGGGGCAAGAGCGGGGGTGGGTGGTAGGGAGAGAGACATGGGGCATGAGCGGGGGTGGAGGGGAGGGACAGAGACACATGGGCATGAGTTCGGGTGGGGGGAGGGAGAGAGACACACGGGGCATGAGCGGGGGTGGGCGGGAGGGGGAGAGACACACAGGGCATGAGCGGCGGGTGGGCGGGAGGGGGAGAGGCACACGGGGCATGAGCAGGGGTGGGGGGAGGGAGAGAGACACACGGGGCGTGAGCGGGGGGTGGGGGAAGGGGAGAGAGACACACGGGGCATGAGCGGGGGTGGGCAGTGGGTGGGGAGAGACACATGGACATGAGCGGGGGGTGGGCGGCGGGTGGGGAGAGACACACGGGACATGAGCGGGGGGTGGGTGGCGGGTGGGGAGAGACACATGGACATGAGCGGGGGTGGGCGGTGGGTGGGGAGAGACACACGGAAATGTGCGGGGGGTGGGCGGCGGGTGGGGAGAGACACACGGACATGAGCGGGGGGTGGGCAGCGGGTGGGGAGAGACACACGGACATGAGCGGGGGGGCGGCGGGTGGCGAGAGACACACGGACATGAGCGGGGGGTGGGCGGCGGGTGGGGAGAGACACACGGGCATTAGCCGGGGGTGGGCGGCGGGTGGGGAGAGACACACGGACATGAACGGGGGGTGGGCGGGAGGGAGAAAGACACACGGACATGAGCAGGGGGTGGGCAGGAGGGAGAAAAACACACGGCGTGTGCAGGTGGCAGATCCCGCTCCTTGGCCCTCCGCTGGCCACCGTGTGCCGATGGCGTGAGCGGGGGGCTGGAGGAAAAGGGAAGACATGAGTGGGGGTGACAAGAAGGACACACAGGGCATGAACGGGGGTGGTGGAAGGAACAGGAGACAGACATGGGCATGAGCGGGGGTGGGGACTTCCTGTGCAGGCGGGATACAAAGCCTCTCATGCGAGGAACAAAGATGGCGGGTGTCTCTGAAGCCAGACGCACTGCACGCTTTCACTGCATCCAATGAGAGAGCACATCAGATTTCCGCGGACATCACGCAAGCTGCTTGCCCAATCACCGTCCTGTCCGCGGAGTGAACAGGGAAGTGTGTCCGCGAAGCGAACACAGATATCACTAATTTTTTTCACTTATATTTTTGTCATATTTTTAAAAACTACTGGACGGATTTACACCAAATAAAGCAAAGCACGCTTTCGGGACCAAGCCGCCGCTCCTGCCGCAAATTTGGTGTAAATCCATCCAGCGGTTTGGGCTGTAGGCGTGAAGTTTTTTCCCATTATGTCTATGGGAAAAAAGAAGTTTTGGGACCCCCCCTATAACTTTGCCCCCCATGGACGAATACTCACCAAACTTTGCAAATAAATTCAGAGTAACCCAAATACATTTTTTGCACCGTTTGGTGGGGATTCCTCCAGGGAGAGCGAAGTTATAATCCACCCAAAAAGTGCTCTGGGGCCATCCTGGTCCTTATCACATCCCCAATGTTGAAGACGGCTTCTCCAGATTCCAGTATCTCTCCACTAGACAAAATAAACGTTCCTCTATCCTTATTCATCTAGACCCCTCTGCAGCATTTGACTTTGTAGACCACCCCACTTTGCTTGCTGCCATGGAATTTTCAGAGCCTGTAACTCACTGGTTCCAATCCGGTCTCTCAAACTGCACTTACTCGGTTTCTTGGGCTGGTTACACTTCCACTCCTCGCTCTCTCTCCTATGGTGTCCCACAAGACTCTGTCCTCAGCCCTTTGCTATTCTCCATCTACATCATTTTCCTGCCCTCCTTCATTCAATCCTTTAAGCTCTTATGCCACTTCTATGCTGATGACACCCATATTTTCTTCTTTTACTTCCTCCTCTAACGCTGTTTACTCCTGTCTTTGCCTGCCTCTCCGCTGTTCAGTCTTGGGTGTCGTCCCACTTCCTACATCTCAGCTAAGAAAGATTTTCTTTTTGCTGCTTTTCTCTCATCTCTCTATATATAAAGCAGAACATCTGTTAGTTGTTCACACAATTCAACACTGCTCCCCAAATCTGCAAAATATATTTCTTTTAGTTTGCCAAATACAGAAAGTTTAGAAATATATAAGAAAAATTAAGTTTACTTATTAGTTTCTGGTAAGTTGTGTTCTTACTGTTGTGCAGGTCAGCTTTTTCTCCTAGCTGTGCAGTTTCTGTGAGGCAATTATGTTGGAAGCATATCTTTTTTGTTTTGGTACATTCCATTTTAGTACATATGGTATTTAAATGGATGGTTGATGTGTTACATATATAGGTTGCACTTCCTACTATAAAGTAAGGGAATCCTAGTAAACATCTATCAAATTCACACTATGTATATGTATATTCAGTAAAAAAAAAACTTTAATAAAGGGAGGTTATGGTTAAGTTGCACTACTAAAAACCTATGAAATTCAGTAAAAATAAACGTTGTTAAAGGGACGTTATGGTTAATGTGTGATGTCATCTTTGATGTCCTGGGTGTTAGTCTTAGCAGTGCACGGTGGTGGCGCGAGTTATGGGTGCTTAGCTTACCATAACTGGCAAATTTCAGTGGTTTTTAGTAGCGCAACTTTACTGAATATATATATATATATATATATATATATATATATATATATATATATATATATATATATATATATGGAAAAACAAGGAAAGGTGCGCACTCCAATTCTCTGCATGACCTTCCAGGCCACTGGTGTACTCCTTCGACCGGTTTCTGTGCCAATACACACACTCGTGTTTTCTATCCGAGGACGCCGGGTTTGGGGAAGGGTTGGTGATGGCGGAGCACCGCCTTTCAACTTGCAAGTAATGTGTTTTTTTTTGTTTTTTTTTTGTTTGTTCCAGACAACAACGGGGCCCCGAGGGGGAACGGGCGCGCACCGCCTACACCCGCTGGAGCATGGCCTCAGCCGTAAATTCCTCTCTACCAACAACTGTGTTACTCTAGCCAGAGCACTCATACTGTCTAAGCTAGACTATTGTAATATCCTATTCCTTGGCACCTCCAAAGCCAACATAGCTAAACTTCAACTCATGCAAAACAAAGCCCTCAGAGCAGCTCTAGGCATCAAAAAATCTGAACATATATCCAACACCAGAAGAGTCCACCACTGGCTCCCCATACAAGCCAGAATTCTATTTAAAACCCTGAGCATCATTTTTTTACACAGAACTGTCCAGTACTTTGGAATGGCTTGAGGAACATTTCCCACATGAGGAAATGTCTGAAGACAGTGATACTAATTGTAGACACTTCTCTATATAAGCAAATTAATAATCATTACTTTATGTGTACTTAACATATATACTTTTTTTTTTAACAGACCATACAAAAAATAATATGCAGCGCATGGAACAAACAATGGACAATTTCAATCTTTTGAAACATTTTGTGGAAGACCACATAAAAGAACAGATTAAATATCATTGTCCAACATGCACTTGTTCCCCCTCAACACCAATAAAAAAGTTTTGATGAGACTTCCATCCCTTCATACCCTCCGATCCATACTCTCCAAACCCCTAATTTCCCTGTATTTGTGTCAGTTTCTGCTTCCCCCTCTCTGTCATAAATTTAATATCTGTATATAAAAAAAAATGTTTTCATTCAGTCCTTTGTGTCTTTTTTTTAAAAAAAAAAAGGCAGTTAGGGTGTCTGCAGACAGCGCGCCTGTCTGGGATGTCCGTAATTATCAAAATGGGGGTGTCCTAAGGACACTATAACTGTCCGTAATGTCTGTACACCATCTACGCACATGCGCACCACACCCATAAATCCTATGAACATCGCGCCTGTCCATAACTGTCTGTCTCACGTGTGTTACACTTTTAATTATTTTGAGGACCCAAACATTGTCCGTAGAACACCCTCACGCATGCGCATGCCCGTTCCTACACATTTAGGGGCCGATTCATGGAACAAACGTGCGCCGAAAATCCCAGCGCAAGCAGGGGTAAGGAGATGCAAGCGTGAGAAAGCAAGCGCATGCGCACGCAACAAAAGTAGGCGGAACAGGAGGCGTAACACGTGGAATGGGGAATAACGCGTGAAAAAGAAGGCGTAACTGGGGAAGTACTGAGGGAACTACACGGAACGCCTACATGCAAGCGAACAACCCGTATTCATGGATTCGAATACGGGAAACCCGCGCACGGCAAAAGACGTGCAAAGGCGTCAACGCGTCCGCCACACGAAGGCAGGCAGAAGGCGGAAGCGTCCCCGCGCACAGTATAAAAGTGCGTGCAAACATCAAACACGTATATACAGCTACGATGAATGCCCCATATGTCGCAGCACTGACCGCGGGACACCGCAGGAGGAGGAGAATAGCCAGGGCACGCATTTTTCTCCACGGGCAAAGCTTTTTGGGATGCCTGATGACCAGGTCTATGGCAGGTATAGGTTTCCAGCCTGTATCATCCTAGACCTGGTCAGGGAGTGGGAAGATGACCTAACATCCCCCACCCTCTGCTCCCAAGCATTGAGCCCCTTGGAGAAGGTGCTCAATGTCCTGCATTTTTTGGCCACTGGGTCTTTTCAGCGGACTACTGCCATAGTGGGGGGGGGGTCTCACAGGACACGCAGTCATGCTGTCTACACTAGGTCTTGGCAATCATGACTGCATGCCCCTCAGTCCGCAGGGCACATATACATGCCCAGAACACCCGCAGAAAGGCAGGCCATTGTCCAGGACTTTTACAGGGTGGCACACTTCCCCAAAGTGCTCGGTGCCATAGATTGCACCCATGTGGCCCTACGTCCACCTAGGGCCACTGAGCACATCTACCGAAACCGCAAGTACTGGCATTCCATCAATGTACAGGTGGTATGCGATGCAAAGGGAATCATCACCTCTGTCTATGCAAACTACCCTGGCTCCACCCATGACAGTTTCATATACAGAATGTCCGCCCTGACCCGGGCCCTGGAAGCTGGCCAGCATGGTGACACATGGCTCCTAGGTGAGTACAAATGCCCATGCACATGCAATGTCACACACACACACAAATACACAAACCCCAATAATCACAACCATTATCACCTCTACAGGGGACAGTGCCTACCCTCTGAGCAACCACATGATGACGCCAATCCGGAACCCCAACACACCACCCCAGCTAAGATACAACGCAGCCCATATTGCAACCAGGGCCATAGTGGAGCGCACATTCTGAGTGCTCAAGTCACGCTTCCGCTCCCTTGACTACTCTGGCAGGCAGCTACTCTATGCACCCCCAGTAGTGTGCAGGATCATTGTGGCAGCATGTGTCCTGCACAATGTTGCAACACGGCAGGGCGTACCGGTGGACATGGTGGTGCCCCCACATCCCCAACCACAGGCACAGGCACTGCCCATGGGCGGGGATAGGGCACATGGCGAGGAAGCACAGACCCAGCTTGTGGACAGATTTTTCACCTAAACTCCCCACCCTGCGGAGTCCACACAGGCCTGGCACATACCAGGTGACAATCGATGATGACAAAGAGACAGTCAACTGTCACAACCTTACCACCCTGAGATTGTTGCCATGGAATTGCCACATTGTGCGCATCCCTAGCTACTTAAACACAAGCAATCCTGTGTGACCAAAAAGCAAACATGCAAGGTGTGAATCACGCAGACCTGCCAAACAGGCCATGACTATCACTGGTATGTCACTCAAACCCTCCAAAACCACAACATGACATGGCAAGCAATAGCCACACACCAACACAGTAACAATAAGGTACACATTGCCATGTGAAAAATGTAAATTGGCATTAGACAATGATGCCTGACATGGAATCAGATGAAATGACTGACCAACAACCTCCCACCCAAAATAAGTCATACTCAAATGCATTCCAAAAGTTGTAGTTGAAACATAACAATGAATGCCTGTCTACATGCACAATGTGCATTGCAAAATCAACACTGCAGCTACTGTGTGCCGTGTCCACCTCCTGCAACACACTGCTCACCGCAAAGCACAGTGAACAGACATTGTGTGTGATGCACACCCTGAGCATGACATCTATGCGACAAACTACATAAACAACCAAATTAGGCATGTACAGGATCCACAAATCGTCAGAGAACATGTGCCGCAGGGACACAGTGGGCACCAGAAGGCAAACAGAGTGTGCACATGGACATGGAAGGGTGGTTGTACATGTAGTGGATCATAGTGCGAGTGTGTGGGTCAGTAGGGACATGCACTCAACATATGCACGTGAAATCAAGTGACCATCAGTGTCGTCTACACATCACATGTGAACATTCACCATGTGTATACCCCAGCATGTCAAACCACAACTATCCCCTCACACATGAAAGGTAAACACAACACATGAACAGGTATTGATCAGCAGAATACATCATGTACATAGGAAAGCACAATTACAATTTCAGGGTGCCCATCACACTGCAGGGCAAGGCAACTATCAACAACAAAACAACCCCCCTCCCTCACAAATCACCACGACCCACTGAACAACTGCATCTGGGTCATTCATCGTACATCCTTGAATTCGACCTGGCCACAGGATCACCCTTCCCCTTTGTCACCATCTCCCACCTTGTGTTTAAAAAGTTGCCAGCACCCTCAGAGTCCACCTAGATTTGCAAAAGCACAAAGTCCAAGAGAACTCAAAGCAGGACAACACAGAAGCCAAGCAAATACCCTGCAGGCAGTAAAACAAACCAGAACAGCCTCCAGTAGATGACTTCAAGTAGCATTACGCCACAAAGGCCAAGTACGACCATAATGATGTCAATAACCAAGGTAGCACAGTAGAACAATGTCACAACAGGATCTGAACCATGTGTGGTACATAACATAGAATGATGCAACACAAACGGATGTCTACTGTCACAGCTCCCGTGTACAGGTGCAGAATTGGCACAAAACAACCACCCCACTGTGGTCTGGGTGCCTGCAAGGTCTAACTCACACAGGCCTCTGAGACCCTGGAGGGGAAGGAGGGTCAACGATATACAGTCAGCACAGGCATTGGCATACTGGATAACAGGAATGAGGGGCAGGAGAGGGCAGTAGGATTGACACAGGAAAGTAGGGAATGCACCAAAATGTAGTACACACATTAACACATACACAAATTGACAAAACTTGTTCACATGTACATAGCAGCAAATTACTCAAATGAAAGTCAAAGAGAAGCTTATCTCTGGGATGAGTGCTGGCCTCCTGCCTGCGCACTCTCCGGTCCGGTAACAGGAGCAATTCCATGCTGCAAACAGAGCCACAGCTAATAATCTGTGCGTGCCCAAAACACACAAACACACTACCAAATATGCCCCAAAGTAACAAAATACACTACAAACAGACAAACTTGTGTGGATGCTTCATACCATTTGTAACATTTCCCCTCTGATGGTTCATCCAAAGTCAATGCAGTAATTCATGCACCGGTGGGTGCGTGGCAAATGGAACACCAATGTGTCACGATTCACACAACATGCAATGTTCCCTGTGTAAGCAGACAGAAGCATATAGCAAAGTCTGACTTCAGAACAAGTCCTGTACCACCATGACCAAAATAAAGTAGCCAGTGCATGTACCAATTTCTACTTGGAAATGAAATGTACTGCACCCGAGTCTGTCCCTTGCTGTCTGTCCCTGTGAGCTGCTTCATTCCATGTCTCGGAATGCTACATGGCTAATACAAGTGCCTGAATGGACCATGGTGGACCGGGGGGTATGTGCCACTGCCCCTGCAGGTGCCCCAGACAACTTTCACATCAACTACCCATCAGTCCATTAACACATCTGAGCTGTATTGTGCGCTACTACACCAATATTTGTCCAAGTTCACCGCCAGTGCTCCTACTAAGCATGCATGTTCAACTGGCCAGGTGGAAGGTTTGCTGTGTTGTGACCCCCCTGTGCTGCTCATTTTGCCTGGAGTCCCTTGAAACACGTCATTGATTTTCGGATGGATGATCGCAATCCCTGTGCCTCTGCCTGCGCACACATGCGCATGTCGGCAGCACCAAACGTGTCCTGATTCCAGATGTCCAATGGCCCATGTCTGCTGGCAAAGGTAGTCTTGAGGCACATCCCCCTGCAGAAAGTGCATGAAACACATGATTAATGCTTAATATTCATCTGTGTGTGTCTCTTCAGGCATTACATGACTGGACCATGTCAGAGACGTTCATCAGAAATCACACCATCAGTCCGTCTTTCACAGCAACAGTGTGGAACACACTATCTACGGCTTGATTTGCAAAAAGCACATGTTCATTAAAGATAAGAAACATACTACACAATGCATAGCAATTAATGTACACATGAATCATTAAACACCCCATCTAGCAAAAGAGGAACAGTGGACAATTACACCCCAATCATCCCCACTAGGGGTGTTAACACAAGTTCCACAGCAGCAGACATGCCACAGATATGACAGTCCATTGCCCTTTTGTAACAGGCTGTTACACCGAACCATCCTTGCAAGCCCATGGATAAGGAAAGCAGGAGTGGCATATGTGAGTCAAGGACCCCAAGCAGCAAACACATACATGAGACAAGCTTGAAGGGCCCAGCTAGAACAGACAGTAGATGCTTTCAAAAGCCACAAAACACCACACTGTCACATGAAAGCACAAAAGACTAGCAATTTTAAACTATATTAACTAATAACACTAACTATGAAAAACCAACTTTACCTATTTAAACTAACTATCAAACAGAAACTTAACTAACTAAACTAAAAGAAAAATCAAAAATGGCCACATACGACCCGGGGGGGGGGCACCCAGGAGAGGGGAGGTACAGGGTGCTGCTCACATGCGATGATGCTGAGGAAAAAAAAACCTCCTTGGGCTCAACGCCTGCACAGCCCGACCTATGTGGGAGATAGATTGTCGTCCGAGTCTGGCTCTTCCTGGAAAGGAGGATGTGGCACAGGAGCACGAACACGCCTAGCCGCAGCTTGCCCCTCGTCAGCAGCAGGTCTGCCGGATGGGTGAGCCTGGTTCTTGTGGTGATGACATGTAGGTCTGCATGCAGAACCTCCCGTGATACACGTGCTTCCTCTTGCAAGGTAGCACGTGTAACACGGACTTCCTCCAACAAGGCCTGGCTTGACAACTGCTGCACCTCCCGGCAAGCATGTAGCTCAGCCGTGATGGTACGCTCAAGCTGTGCAAACCTCTCCTCTGCCCGCTCCCTCTGGGACATCAGAAGAACACCCAGAGTGGATCTGAGAGAAGCATGCTCCTCCCTCAGGGCCTTCATGTGTGCCTCTGTGTGAGCAGCAATTGCTTGACGACATTTCAGCCTGGCGTGCCCTGTCTGAGGCCGCCATGCCCAGCCTGAGCGAGCAGGCCGTGGACCCTGCCGCCTGCTGCTGGAGAAGCACCTGCCTAGCAGGGGGGAGCACAGATTGGGCCACACACTCCATGCTCTCAGCGATGTTCTCCATTGCTGGCCCCTGCCGTTCAGAATGGGCAGTCATGTCTTGCTCCCACTCAGTATACTGTGGTTGTGCGCGGCAACCACGTTGCTGGGCTTGACCCCTGCGGGACCCAAGGACCGTGTGTCCTCATTGTGTTCGCACCACCCGCGGCTGCATGACTACATGCCCCCGTCGACGTGATTTCCCAGGCACATCAGTGACTGGTGTGGAGGGTGACCCTATGTCCCGATCCACCACGGGCGGAGGTACCAAGACTGTCTGACCCCTCAGTGCAGGTGTCGCGGACAGAGGAGTATCCACATCAGAATCACTCACCCCTGACATATGGACCTGATGCTCATCCAACTGGACATGGTCATCAGAGTGTTCTTCAGGGCTGGACTCATAGGCAGCCAGAGACAAGATGGACTGTAGCACTTGGGGGTTTTCATGGCCTACCACCCCACAACCCCCACTTGTGCCGGGTTGTTGTAGTGAGAACAACCCTGTGCCTGGCATGACAACGCCATCCTCCGGCTCCATTGCGTCATCATCTGAAAAATAGAGAGATAAAAGGTCACTACACATGTTAGAAGCACACAACACACACACACACCGACAACAAACACATCAGGCAGACATGTGACACACAAAATAGAACCTGGCATGCATGCTGGGTCAACTTGAATTTGCTTCTGTGATTAGACCTGTTGAAAGATGGCAGTTTGCACAGAAGTGGGTCTATGCAGTGCAGCAAATATGTATGTTACTCACTACCTACATGTACAAGGACTCCATGGTGTGTGTCAGAAAATGTGAAGGCAGTGCAAGGTCAACTTCAGGCATCACGTGCAATGTGCATTCAGTGGGTAGCATATCTACAAGCAAAGCACCCCTCCACCCAAGTGCTAAAGAAGGGATGCCTAGCATGGTCTCAAAAGGCTGAGCATAGACCTGTGTATTGACAGACAGTGTTGCCTAGCATCAACAGCTTTATGTGAGTCAAGTGACAACACTGCAAATGATGATGGGACAGTAAGCAGTACACATGATGAAACCTCTGGAGTCCACCCACGTGTGAAGAAGACACTACACCAGTTGGACAGAGTCATTGGCCTTTAAACAGGCTGAGGCCTGTGACCCTCACAGATTGTCAGACCCTAAACATGTGTGCAACGCAGTACGGAGCCACAGTTGACATGGGAAGGCAGATGAAATGCCATGCAATTTAGGTCATCCTGGACTTGTATTACAGTCATCATCCAGTCATGGACACATATGGGCATGCGTGGAATGCACATGGAGCATGAATGGGCACTCATGTCCCTGCGGGGCATCTGACCTCTGCACAGTCCAAGTGAGACACCCTGCATCAAGTACTAAGGATGTCCCACATTGGATATGTCTGGCAGATTGGCCGCTGGATGTTAGCATGTACACAGGAGGCATGAACAGGGAAGTACCCAACAGCAATATTGTAGCAGACCAGTGCTAAGGTGGAACTGGGGTGCAGAGCAGGGGGTTGAGGGGCAAGGGAGCATGCCTACATTGGGTACCGCCTTGCAGGCAGAGGACACATGCACGTCAGTCATGCTATGCATAGTTCCTGGGATGAGAGGAAGCTCACCCCACGCTACATGCAGAAGTGCCAGTGAGCTGGAACATGGACCGGAGGGGCAAACTGGTAACCAGCATGTGAGTAGGGTGCAAAAGTGGTGATGTGGACAGTCCCCGTCTGCTCCACATGTCCACCATCCAGGAGAGTAGACATGCATCAGGGAAGTATTGCATTACTCACACATCATAACCATGTACACGTGACATGTAGTGGCAGTCATGCACATCACATCACTCAAGTAAAACACACACGTTCTCGACAAAAACGCATCAACACTCACTGGACTGTGCATCAAAGTCCGGCATCTCTCCCACTCCTTCGATCGATTCTGATGGTATGAACTCCGCAATGAGTGACTCATGCAGAGTGAGGTCTTTCTCCTCTGGTGCAGGCCCACCGCCAGTCACCAGAGTCAAGTTGTAATTTGAGGCACGCTTAGCCTTAGCGCTGCATTTGAGGTAATTCCAACGCTTCTTGCACTCTTGCGCCGTGCGCACCTCATGGCGGAATGCACTCACATGTTCCGCAACTTGCTTCCAGTGGGTATCACGGTGGGCAGCCCTAGTCTGACAATTAGCACCCACTAGCATGTCACGGCTGTAGTCCCGCATGTAGTCCACAAGCTAGACCAGTTCCTGGTTGCAGAATTCTTCTTCCTCGATGTGCAGGAGGTCGTGGCTGTGTGTGGGGTCCCAGCCTGTGCTGCAGGTGCAACCTTCCTCCTCTTGGATTGTGGCGCAGACCCTGGCTGGCTGATGCCGCCCTGATCAGCATGGCCAGTGGGACCGGTGGATTGAGCCAAGGGAGTGGCAGGTGGCGGGATGACCAAAGGGCTGACTTGTGTCAGTGGCAGCTGGGTGCCCTCTAATGGACCCTGCGCAGCAACATCCGCTGTGGCAGGGTCATTGACCGCGACTGTCCTGGTTGGAAGACTCACAACCGGGGTGTTGTTGGGTACATCTGCCCCTGCACTTGCCAACACCTGGCTGTTCGGGGCAGCAGATGACATTACTGCCCCAGGGACACGTGTCTTGGTCAGGGCAGCCCTGCGTGCCCCTACGGTATCCCTCCGGGTCTGTTGGAAATCTTCCCAGGGCTCTTCAATTGCCAACACAGCCTTTGCTGGCAGACCCTGAGCCTGGGTGGTGGTGTCCACAGCTGCACCAGCAGCTACCACTACCCTTGGGCCCGTGGCAGTCGATGAAATGGACTGCCGGGTCACACTGGTGCCAGTGCCAGATGCAGAAGCTGCATCTCCCAGAACCACAGGGGGTGGTGGCATGACTGCACCGACACATGGCACAACATTGTGCTCAAGTGGCGCACCCCTGCCTGACCATGCCCGCCATGAGGAATATGCCCAGCTGAGGCACCCCTCACCTTTGGTGGCCTCCCAACCATGGCACAGATGGAGTAGTGCTGGCACAGATGGAGTAGTGCCAATGGGAGGTGTACACCACAATTGACCTGGGCAATTGGGGTGAAGGGGGTGGGATGCAAGATGTTAACAGCCCCCCTGCACCTGCAAGGCTGTATGTGACCCCGGTGATGTAGTGACGGGTCACGCTACGCTCAGGCACCCCAAAACTGCAGTAAAACCGTGCACGCAACCCTGCAGCCTACGTGCGTGGAATCAACCTCCCGCAGTATGCAGTGGCACCCAGTAACACGAAAAACGCGTACGTGTGGGACACGGAGGCTACTATGACCTCGAAAACAGGTGCGATACACAGGGGCACCCGCAGTGGGAAAAATAGCGTGCGCGACTCGCCATCTGACTAGCGCGATGCAGACAAACACGCGTAGCCAATACCCCCGCCAAAAGAAGAGATACGTCCTCGATCCCTGTGAAGATTTGATGGCATGCGAAACAACACGAAGCAGCTACACACGTCAGTCTCCACGAAAGGCATGTACAGCGAACTGCTGGCCCCACTCACCTTTAACCCGTGCTGAAGGAAACGCCCACGAGCGTCACGTCACTTACACGCGTAGGCCCTTTCCTCGGATTACACGCATTCACACGCGGACGTGCAGTTTTTTCACGTACGTTGAACCACTATGCCCACATCACAAGGGAAACACCCGTGCGCGTACGCGCTTAGGCGCTAAGGGCCTTTGGTCCAATGTAAACGCGTACGTGTGCTGACGCACTTACGCGCTAAAGGCCTTTCCTCCAATTACACGCTGACGTGCAATTTTTTCACGTGCCAAATCACTCTGTATCAAGCTGGCCACGTGAAAACACACGGAAGACCATGCTCCTGCCCAGAAGGCCAAATTACTGCCCCCCAGAACCCTGGGCACTCTCCCACCTGCAATCTGCTGCTGCCTGACTGCCTGCTGCCCACGTGCCCTGCCATTTGTTGCCTGCGCGTCAGCCAGGGGTGCAGTTGCTGTGACCACCCCTGCTGGAACTGAAGACTCCCGACTGGGATTCCATCGCTCCACAGCCCAGCCCCAGGACCCAGTTGCCCACCCACTCCTGCATCTGGGGTTGCCATGTCCAGCAGAACACCATCGGGCACCACTGGCAACCCCTAGCCAGAGAGGCAGAGGGCCACCAGCTTCAGTGCCAGGGAAGTTGGTGTCCTGGTGGAGCAAGTCCTGGGGCAGTATGATGCCCTCTTTGGAAGTTTGCGCGCCGACAATGAAGAACGGACCAGTATCTGGATGGACATCGTGACTGCCATCAACGCGGAGGGGGTGGCAGTCCGCGACTTACATCATGTCAAGAAGCGCTGGGAGGACTTCAGGTCCAGGACCCTCAACAAGGCCCGGCGCCTTGCAAAGGCAGCGGATGCCGAGGGGCGCCCGGGCCAGCTGTTGGACCACCAAATGAGGGTCCTGGAACGCATATGCCCAGCGCTCTACGTCCAGATCCTTGAGAGGCAGACCCGTCTGGAGTCGAGTGGTAAGTGTACATGCAGAGTGATTGGACGCTGTGCGTGTTGTGGTGTGCCAGTAGTGTGCAGGTTGTACATGTGTTTTTGTAGGGCCATGTAGGGATGTGTATGAACATGGGCGTGAGGCTGCCACATGTGTCCTCTCATGTGTGAGGCACATTGATGGTGTATGTGTTGGTAAGCATGCTGGACAAATGCAGGTGTGGGAGCACACATGTTTGAATTTCTGTGTATGTACATTGGCATGGTTGTGGCATGGATGGTGGTTCCTAATGCATGCATCTGCACAGTGTGCATATGCATGTGTGTGTACTTGACAAGTGTGAACTGTGATGCAACATGGATGCATGTGACACTGATATGTAGAAGGCTGAATGGCAGATCTGACATGTATGGCGATCTCATCACTGCAACAGTTGGAGGAGATGTAGAGATGCATGTCAGTGTGGTGGCGTGTTTGCATGTCTACTGCACTCCCTGTGTTTCATGTGATGTCTGGCTCACCTTTGGATGCTAATGCTGTTGTATGTGTATGGATGGTGCTGGCTGTTGTGATATGGCTGTGAAATTGCTCATGTGTGAGAGTTGAAATGACATGTGTGTTGGGGATTGTGATGCCATGTCTGAAGTTTGACACTGCCACTCATTTACAACTGTCATGTCTGTATCAGTCCATTGTACAGTGCCCTGATGCCTGTGTCCTATCACTCCCTGTCTGCAGCGTCAACTGATGAAGAGGGCGGAGAGGGTGCTGTGGAGCACAGCGGCAGGGATCGCACCGCCAGCGGAGACGCAAGGCCCGGCTCCCCTCCCAGGTTGTAATCTCGTCAGGGAGTGAGGAGTCCAGTGCCGCGTCCCAGGCCGCAGCTGCCGAGGGTAGGTCTAACAGGCGGAGGTCGGAGTTGGACTCCTCGGCAGCAGAAGGGGCAGCTGAGACCCCACAGGGTCCGACGGAGAAAGATGGCACAGAGTCATCCAGGTTGGTGGGGGGTTTGGTGTAGGAGGAAGCCGTGCAAGGGACAGACACGGGGTCTGGAGGTGGGGATTCCACTGGTGCTAGTGGTGCAGTTCAGGGGCAGGGACAGAAGGCAGCACAGGCTACCGCGGAGGTGCCTGTGTGTAATCCTGTCCCTGATCCTGTGACTGCATCATTCTGCACCAGCAGGGATGCCTACGTCCATACCTGTTTTCAGAGAGGGGATCCGCTTACAACAACTGGCCTTCCTCTCCCTGCGGACGTGGCTATCCGGGACCTGGTTGAGCCTGTCCTGAGTGGGATGGTGTTGCGTCAACGGGGCATGCGAGGTGACCTGCAGTGTTGCATCGTTGATCACGTTGACCTACTGGGACAGCTCACCAGGGCCGGATTCCTCCGTTTGCTGGACCTTGTTCCGACCCCCTACACACCTGAACCCCCTATGTGCCAGTCGTCCTCCATGCCATCTTCCCACCCATGTATCACCTGGGTACCCTGTGGAGCTGCCTCTGACCCTGCGGCTAGGCTGGTGGAGGACACATCCCTGCCACAGTTGGGAGTCGGACGTCCAGCAGGGGTGGTCACCTCAACAACTGCACCCCAGCCGGAGGAGGATGTGCAGGCAGCAAGAGCCAGGGCACAGGCAGAGGCACAGCAGCAGCAGCAACAAGGTGGGATCCATGATGGCTCGGGGCCTTCAACATCGGAGGGGCAGGCATCGGCCAGAGGGCAGGAGGACACAGGACTGGAAGTGTCTTCCGTGTGGCAGCGGTTAGGCCATGCCATAGATGCAGAGCGGCTGCGGGTGGAAGAGGCACGGCTCACCATGGTCAAGGCGGAGTTCTCCATGGTCGGGCATTGAGGCGGGCAGAGTGCCTCGAGGCAACTCGCAGGGAGTTGGAACAGGCTATGAGTGCCTCCCTGCGAGACCTCGGGGCCAGGGCAGAGTCCCGCCTCCGGGACATCGAGATGGAGTTCAATGATGCCCTGGCCCGACACACCACAGAGTGAGCCGCAGGACTTGCCCGCCGCCATTGTATATAGTTAGATAGTGTTAGGTTTCCTTTCCTTTTCTTTTTTATTTTGGTTGCGCTTGGACAATGCCAAACATTTTTGTATATAGTTTTTTATTAGGTAGTATTTTTGGTAGGTTTCATTTCATCAGCTGGGCTCATGGACCCTGGATTGTTCATTTGTACATAGTTCACCATTGGATTATTCACATTTTTTTTAATTTTCACCATGGAGCAATGGATTTCACTTTCTTTTTTCCCTTGGATTTGCTTTGTTGGACTGTGACTTTGGACACCATTTCTTTTGGATTTCTTTGGATTATGATTTCTTGTTTTTTATTCTTTTACGGACATGCAGCATTTCTTTAATTATTCCTATTGTTGTGTGTTTTTTTTAAAATTACATTCATGTTGTGTTTAATACATTCTTTTCTTCATACTTCGATGTGTGGTATTATCTCATTGGTTTAATGCAAGTCATGATATGGGTTTTCACATTCACTTGCACCCATTGTGTGTGTGTGACGGACATGTGTTCATTTACATACTTGCCTTTGGGGTTGTATCATGTAATTGCCTTTTCTATGTGGGTGGATACAATACTTGGTTGGGTCTTTGGGCTGGGGAGGCTGGCCATAAGGACCATGATTGAGGATCATCATGACGTGGGGGAAGGGGGACATGTGTGGGACATGAGTGTGGGCCTGCTGGCAGGTGCCCCGCACTGCTGGGGAGTGAGGGTGCAGGTGGGCATGAGTGGGGGCCTGCTGGCAGGTTCCCCTGACTGCTGGGGGTGGGGGTGCAGGGGGACATGTGTGGGACATGAGTGGGGGCCTGCTGGCAGGTGCCCTGCACTGCTGGGGGGTGGGGGTGCAGGGGGACATGGGTGGGGGCCTGCTGGCAGGTTCCCCTGACTGCTGGGGGGTGGGGGTTCAGGGGGACATGTGTGGGACATGAGTGGGGGCCTGCAGGCAGGTGCCCTGCACTGCTGGGGGGTTGGGATGCAAGGGGACATAAGTGGGGGCCTGCTGGCAGGTGCCCCGCACTGCTGGGGGGTGGGGGTGCAGGAGGACATGTTTGGGACATGAGTGGGGGCCTGCTGGCAGGTGCCCTGCACTGCTGGGAGGTGGGGATGCAGGGGGACATGAGTGGGTCATGAGTGGGGGCCTGCTGGCAGGTGCCCCGCACTGCTGGGGGGTGGGGGAGCAGGGGGACATGAGTGGGGGCCTGCTGGCAGGTGCCCAGCACTGCTGGGGGGTGGGGATGCAGGGGGACATGAGTGGGGGCCTGCTGTCAGGTGCCCCACACTGCTGGGGGTGGGGGTGCAGGGCGACATGAGTTGGTGATCAGTAGTGCAAGCTGACATGTGGCTTGGCTGGGTGGCATGCCCATGGTGGATGGGCTGCCTGTGGGACATGAACAGGGGTGCAGGGTAGTCCCCTGTGGTGTGGGCTGCCTGCAGGGGCCATGGAGGGTGTAGAGGGAACACCTGGGAGGACCCACACTGCCAATTCACATGTAGGACTCCCCGCGCACCCCCGAAATACACGTACCCTGCTCATATCGCGTGTGAGACTTCACACAAACCCCAGTTATGCACGTACCCCGCTCTCACAGGGCCAATCCCGTGTGAAACTTCCCGCAAACCCCAGTAATACATGTACCCCACTCACACAGGGCCAATCGCGTGTGAAACTTCCCACGAACCACAGTAATACATGTACCCCACTCGCACAGGGCCAATCGCGTGTGAAACTTCCTGCGAACCCCAGTAATACACGTACCCCACTGGCACAGGGCCAATCACGTGTGAAACTTCCCGCGAACACCAGTAATACATGTACCCCACTCGCACAGGGCCAATCGCGTGTGAAACTTCCCGCAAACCCCAGTAATACACGTACCCCACTCGCACAGGCCCTTTCGCGTGTGAAACTTCCCGCGAACCCCAGTAATACACGTACCCCACTCGCACAGGCCCTTTCGCGTGTGAAACTTCCCACAAACCCCAGTAATACACGTACCCCACTCGCACAGGGCCAATCGCGTGTGAAACTTCCCGCGAACCCCAGTAATACACGTACCCCACTCGCACAGGGCCAATCGCGTGTGAAACTTCCCGCGAACACCAGTAATACACGTACCCCACTCGCACAGGGCCAATCGCGTGTGAAACTTCCCGCGAACCCCAGTAATACACGTACCCCACTCGCACAGGGCCAATCGCGTGTGAAACTTCCTGCGAACCCCAGTAATACACGTACCCCACTCGCACAGGCCCTTTCGCGTGTGAAACTTCCCGTGAACCCCAGTAATACACGTACCCCACTCGCACAGGCCCTTTCGCGTGTGAAACTTCCCACGAACCCCAGTAATACACGTACCCCACTCGCACAGGGCCAATCGCGTGTGAAACTTCCCGCGAACCCCAGTAATACACGTACCCCACTCGCACAGGGCCAATCGCATGTGAAACTTCCCGCGAACACCAGTAATAAATGTACCCCACTCGCACAGGGCCAATCGCGTGTGAAACTTCCCGCGAACCCCAGTAATACATGTACCCCACTCGCACAGGCCCTTTCGTATGTGAAACTTCCCGCGAACCCCAGTAATACACGTACCCCACTCGCACAGGGACAATCGCATGTGAAACTTCCCGCGAACCCCAGTAATACACGTACCCTACTCGCACAGGCCCTTTCGCATGTGAAACTTCCTCTGAACCCCAGTAATACACGTACCCAACTCGCACAGGCCCTTTCGCGTGTGAAACTTCCCGCAAACCCCAGTAATACACGTACCCCACTTGCACAGGGGCCATTCTCATGTGAAACTTCCCGCGCACCCCCGAAATACACGTACCCCACTCGCACAGGGCCAATTGTGTGTGAAACTTCCAGCGCACCCCTGAAATACACGTACCCCACTCGCACAGGGCCAATTGTGTGTGAAACTTCCCGCGAACTCCAGTAATACACGTACCCCACTCGCACAGGCCCTTTCGCATGTGAAACTTCCCGCGAACCCCAGTAATACACGTACCCCACTCGCACATGGCCAATCACGTGTGAAACTTCCCGCGCACCCCCGAAATACACGTACCCCACTCGCACAGGGCCAATCGCGTGTGAAACTTCCCGCGAACCCCAGTAATACACATACCCCACTCACACAGGGCCAAACTCGTGTGAAACTTCCCGTGAACCCCAGTAATACACGTACCCTGCTTGCCGTGCTGGTACAGGGTTAGCGCAGCACTTTGCGCTGGATTGGGGATTTTGATGGTTTTTCCCTGCGTGAGGGGCATTCTCGGGGGCGTAACTGGCACTGCTGCAGGGTCGCTGCGCCACTGTGCGCCACGGCTGGGTTTAGTAGCTAAAATCCATGAATACGCTGTGCGCGGAAATGGATTTTAGCGCACGCAGCTGGCGCAGAGATTCGCACGCGCACACTGTGCGCCAGCCGCGTGCGCCACTTGTGCGGTAAATTCTATGAATTACCCCTTAAGTGCCCTGCGGACACCTGTCCCGTCCGTAATTAACCAAAATGAGGGTGTCCTAAGGACACTACACCTGTCTGTACTCTCTGAAAGCAAGATGGAACTGTTCTTAGAACACACTTGATGTCCGGGATGTCTGTAATTAACTAAAATGGTAGTGTCCTAAGGACACAATACCTGTCTGAAACTTCCCGCGAACCCCAGTAATACACGTACCTCACTCGCACAGGGCCAATCGCGTGTGAAACTTCCCACGAACCCCAGTAATACACGTACCCCACTCGCACAGGGCCATTCGCGTGTGAAACTTCCCGCGAACCCCAGTAATACAGGTACCCCACTCGCACAGGGCTTATCGCGTTTGAAACTTTCTGCGCACCCCCGAAATACACGTACCCCACTCGCACAGGGCCAATCGCGTGTGAAACTTCCCGCGAACCCCAGTAATACACGTACCCCACTCGCACAGGGCCAATCGCGTGTGAAACGTCCTGCGAACACCAGTAATACATGTACCCCACTCGCACAGGGCCAATCGCATGTGAAACTTTCTGCGAACCCCAGTAATACATGTACCCCACTCGCACAGGCCCTTTCGTATGTGAAACTTCTCGTGAACCCCAGTAATACACATACCCCATTCGCACAGGCCCTTTGGCTTGTGAAACTTCCCACGAACACCAGTAATACACGTACCCCACTCGCACAGGGCTTATCGCGTTTGAAACTTTCCGCGCACCCCCGAAATACACGTACCCCACTCGCACAGGGCCAATCGCGTGTGAAACTTCCCACGAACCCCAGTAATACACGTACCCCACTCGCACAGGGCCAATCGCGTGTGAAACTTCCCGCGAACACCAGTAATACATGTACCCCACTCACACAGGGCCAATCGCGTGTGAAACTTCCCGCGAACCCCAGTAATACATGTACCCCACTCGCACAGGCCCTTTCGTATGTGAAACTTCCCGCGAACCCCAGTAATACACGTACCCCACTCGCACAGGGCCAATCGCGTGTGAAACTTCCTGCGAACCCCAGTAATACACGTTCCCTGCTTGCCGTGCTGGTACAGGGTTAGCGCAGCACTTTGCGCTGGATTGGGGATTTTGATGGCTTTTCCCTGCGTGAGGGGCATTCTTGGGGGCGTAACTGGCACTGCTGCAGGGTCGCTGCGCCACTGTGCGCCACGGCTGGGTTTAGTAGCTAAAATCCATGATTACGCTGTGCGAGGAAATGGACTTTAGCGCACGCAGCTGGCGCAGAGATTCGCACGCGCACACTGTGCGCCAGCCGCGTGCGCCACTTGTGCAGTAAATTCTATGAATTACCCCTTAAGTGCCCTCCGGACACCCGTCCCGTCCGTAATTAACCAAAATGAGGGTGTCCTAAGGACACTACACCTGTCTGTACTCTCTGAAAGCAAGATGGAACTGTTCTTAGAACACACTTGATGTCCGGGATGTCTGTAATTAACTAAAATGGTGGTGTCCTAAGGACCCAATACCTGTCTGAAACTTCCCGCGGACCCCAGTAATACACGTACCTCACTCGCACAGGACCAATCGCGTGTGAAACTTCCCGCGAACCCCAGGAATACACGTACGCATTTGCACAGGGCCAATCGCGTGTGAAACTTCCCGCAAACCCCAGTAATACACGTACCCCACTCGCACAGGCCCTTTCGCTTGTGAAACTTCCCGCGAATCCCAGTAATACACGTACCCCACTCGCACAGGCCCTTTTGCGTGTGAAACTTCTCGTGAACCACAGTAATACACATACCCCACTCGCACAGGGCCAATCGCATGTGAAACTTCCCACGAACCCCAGTAATACATGTACCCCACTCGCACAGGCCCTTTCGTATGTGAAACCTCCCGCGAACCCCAGTAATACACGTACCCCACTCGCACAGGCCCTTTCGCGTGTGAAACTTCCCACGAACCCCAGAAATACACGTACCCCACTCGCACAGGGCCATTCGCGTGTGAAACTTCCCGCGAACCCCAGTAATACAGGTACCCCACTCGCACAGGGCTTATCGCATTTGAAACTTTCCGCGCACCCCCGAAATACACGTACCCCACTCGCACAGGGCCAATCGCATGTGAAACTTCCCACGAACCCCAGTAATACATGTACCCCACTTGCACAGGGCCAATTGCGTGTGAAACTTCCCGCGAACACCAGTAATACATGTACCCCACTCACACAGGGCCAATCGCGTGTGAAACTTCCCGCGAACCCCAGTAATACATGTACCCCACTCGCACAGGCCCTTTCGTATGTGAAACTTCCCGCGAACCCCAGTAATACACGTACCCCACTCGCACAGGGACAATCGCATGTGAAACTTCCCGCGAACCCCAGTAATACATGTACCCTACTCGCACAGGCCCTTTCGCATGTGAAACTTCCTGTGAACCCCAGTAATACACGTACTCAACTCGCACAGGCCCTTTCGCGTGTGAAACGTCCCGCAAACCCCAGTAATACACGTACCCCACTTGCACAGGGCCATTCGCATGTGAAACTTCCAGCGAACCCAGTAATACACATACCCCACTCTCACAGGGCCAATCGCGTGTGAAACTTCCCACGCACCCCCGAAATACACGTACCCCACTCGCACAGGGCCAATTGTGTGTGAAACTTCCCGCGAACCCCAGTAATACACGTACCCCACTCGCACAGGGCCAATCGCATGTGAAACTTCCCGCAAACCCCAGTAATACACGTTCCCTGCTTGCCGTGCTGGTACAGGGTTAGCGCAGCACTTTGCGCTGGATTGGGGATTTTGATGGCTTTTCCCTGTGTGAGGGGCATTCTTGGGGGCATAACTGGCACTGCTGCAGGGTTGCTGCGCCACTGTGCGCCACGGCTGGGTTTAGTAGCTAAAATCCATGAATACGCTGTGCGCGGAAATGGATTTTAGCGCACGCAGCTGGCGCAGAGATTCGCACGCGCACACTGTGCGCCAGCCGCGTGCGCCACTTGTGCGGTAAATTCTATGAATTACCCCTTAAGTGCCCTGCGGACACCTGTCCCGTCCGTAATTAACCAAAATGAGGGTGTCCTAAGGACACTACACCTGTCTGTACTCTCTGAAAGCAAGATGGAACTGTTCTTAGAACACACTTGATGTCCGGGATGTCTGTAATTAACTAAAATGGTAGTGTCCTAAGGACACAATACCTGTCTGAAACTTCCCGCGAACCCCAGTAATACACGTACCTCACTCGCACAGGGCCAATCGCGTGTGAAACTTCCCACGAACCCCAGTAATACACGTACCCCACTCGCACAGGGCCATTCGCGTGTGAAACTTCCCGCGAACCCCAGTAATACAGGTACCCCACTCGCACAGGGCTTATCGCGTTTGAAACTTTCTGCGCACCCCCGAAATACACATACCCCACTCGCACAGGGCCAATCGCGTGTGAAACTTCCCGCGAACCCCAGTAATACACGTACCCCACTCGCACAGGGCCAATCGCATGTGAAACTTCCCGCGAACACCAGTAATAAATGTACCCCACTCGCACAGGGCCAATCGCGTGTGAAACTTCCCGCGAACCCCAGTAATACATGTACCCCACTCGCACAGGCCCTTTCGTATGTGAAACTTCCCGCGAACCCCAGTAATACACGTACCCCACTCGCACAGGGACAATCGCATGTGAAACTTCCCGCGAACCCCAGTAATACACGTACCCTACTCGCACAGGCCCTTTCGCATGTGAAACTTCCTCTGAACCCCAGTAATACACGTACCCAACTCGCACAGGCCCTTTCGCGTGTGAAACTTCCCGCAAATCCCAGTAATACACGTACCCCACTTGCACAGGGCCATTCTCATGTGAAACTTCCCGCGCACCCCCGAAATACACGTACCCCACTCGCACAGGGCCAATTGTGTGTGAAACTTCCAGCGCACCCCTGAAATACACGTACCCCACTCGCACAGGGCCAATTGTGTGTGAAACTTCCCGCGAACTCCAGTAATACACGTACCCCACTCGCACAGGCCCTTTCGCATGTGAAACTTCCCGCGAACCCCAGTAATACACGTACCCCACTCGCACATGGCCAATCACGTGTGAAACTTCCCGCGCACCCCCGAAATACACGTACCCCACTCGCACAGGGCCAATCGCGTGTGAAACTTCCCGCGAACCCCAGTAATACACATACCCCACTCACACAGGGCCAAACTCGTGTGAAACTTCCCGTGAACCCCAGTAATACACGTACCCTGCTTGCCGTGCTGGTACAGGGTTAGCGCAGCACTTTGCGCTGGATTGGGGATTTTGATGGCTTTTCCCTGCGTGAGGGGCATTCTCGGGGGCGTAACTGGCACTGCTGCAGGGTCGCTGCGCCACTGTGCGCCACGGCTGGGTTTAGTAGCTAAAATCCATGAATACGCTGTGCGCGGAAATGGATTTTAGCGCACGCAGCTGGCGCAGAGATTCGCACGCGCACACTGTGCGCCAGCCGCGTGCGCCACTTGTGCGGTAAATTCTATGAATTACCCCTTAAGTGCCCTGCGGACACCTGTCCCGTCCGTAATTAACCAAAATGAGGGTGTCCTAAGGACACTACACCTGTCTGTACTCTCTGAAAGCAAGATGGAACTGTTCTTAGAACACACTTGATGTCCGGGATGTCTGTAATTAACTAAAATGGTAGTGTCCTAAGGACACAATACCTGTCTGAAACTTCCCGCGAACCCCAGTAATACACGTACCTCACTCGCACAGGGCCAATCGCGTGTGAAACTTCCCACGAACCCCAGTAATACACGTACCCCACTCGCACAGGGCCATTCGCGTGTGAAACTTCCCGCGAACCCCAGTAATACAGGTACCCCACTCGCACAGGGCTTATCGCGTTTGAAACTTTCTGCGCACCCCCGAAATACACGTACCCCACACGCACAGGGCCAATCGCGTGTGAAACTTCCCGCGAACCCCAGTAATACACGTACCCCACTCGCACAGGGCCAATCGCGTGTGAAACTTCCTGCGAACACCAGTAATACATGTACCCCACTCGCACAGGGCCAATCGCATGTGAAACTTTCTGCGAACCCCAGTAATACATGTACCCCACTCGCACAGGCCCTTTCGTATGTGAAACTTCTCGTGAACCCCAGTAATACACGTACCCCACTCGCACAGGCCCTTTGGCTTGTGAAACTTCCCACGAACCCCAGTAATACACGTACCCCACTCGCACAGGGCTTATCGCGTTTGAAACTTTCCGCGCACCCCCGAAATACACGTACCCCACTCGCACAGGGCCAATCGCGTGTGAAACTTCCCACGAACCCCAGTAATACACGTACCCCACTCGCACAGGGCCAATCGCGTGTGAAACTTCCCACGAACCCCAGTAATACACGTACCCCACTCGCACAGGGCCATTCGCGTGTGAAACTTCCCGCGAACCCCAGTAATACAGGTACCCCACTCGCACAGGGCTTATCGCGTTTGAAACTTTCTGCGCACCCCCGAAATACACATACCCCACTCGCACAGGGCCAATCGCGTGTGAAACTTCCCGCGAACCCCAGTAATACACGTACCCCACTCGCACAGGGCCAATCGCATGTGAAACTTCCCGCGAACACCAGTAATAAATGTACCCCACTCGCACAGGGCCAATCGCGTGTGAAACTTCCCGCGAACCCCAGTAATACATGTACCCCACTCGCACAGGCCCTTTCGTATGTGAAACTTCCCGCGAACCCCAGTAATACACGTACCCCACTCGCACAGGGACAATCGCATGTGAAACTTCCCGCGAACCCCAGTAATACACGTACCCTACTCGCACAGGCCCTTTCGCATGTGAAACTTCCTCTGAACCCCAGTAATACACGTACCCAACTCGCACAGGCCCTTTCGCGTGTGAAACTTCCCGCAAACCCCAGTAATACACGTACCCCACTTGCACAGGGCCATTCTCATGTGAAACTTCCCGCGCACCCCCGAAATACATGTACCCCACTCGCACAGGGCCAATTGTGTGTGAAACTTCCAGCGCACCCCTGAAATACACGTACCCCACTCGCACAGGGCCAATTGTGTGTGAAACTTCCCGCGAACTCCAGTAATACACGTACCCCACTCGCACAGGCCCTTTCGCATGTGAAACTTCCCGCGAACCCCAGTAATACACGTACCCCACTCGCACATGGCCAATCACGTGTGAAACTTCCCGCGCACCCCCGAAATACACGTACCCCACTCGCACAGGGCCAATCGCGTGTGAAACTTCCCGCGAACCCCAGTAATACACATACCCCACTCACACAGGGCCAAACTCGTGTGAAACTTCCCGTGAACCCCAGTAATACACGTACCCTGCTTGCCGTGCTGGTACAGGGTTAGCGCAGCACTTTGCGCTGGATTGGGGATTTTGATGGCTTTTCCCTGCGTGAGGGGCATTCTCGGGGGCGTAACTGGCACTGCTGCAGGGTCGCTGCGCCACTGTGCGCCACGGCTGGGTTTAGTAGCTAAAATCCATGAATACGCTGTGCGCGGAAATGGATTTTAGCGCACGCAGCTGGCGCAGAGATTCGCACGCGCACACTGTGCGCCAGCCGCGTGCGCCACTTGTGCGGTAAATTCTATGAATTACCCCTTAAGTGCCCTGCGGACACCTGTCCCGTCCGTAATTAACCAAAATGAGGGTGTCCTAAGGACACTACACCTGTCTGTACTCTCTGAAAGCAAGATGGAACTGTTCTTAGAACACACTTGATGTCCGGGATGTCTGTAATTAACTAAAATGGTAGTGTCCTAAGGACACAATACCTGTCTGAAACTTCCCGCGAACCCCAGTAATACACGTACCTCACTCGCACAGGGCCAATCGCGTGTGAAACTTCCCACGAACCCCAGTAATACACGTACCCCACTCGCACAGGGCCATTCGCGTGTGAAACTTCCCGCGAACCCCAGTAATACAGGTACCCCACTCGCACAGGGCTTATCGCGTTTGAAACTTTCTGCGCACCCCCGAAATACACGTACCCCACTCGCACAGGGCCAATCGCGTGTGAAACTTCCCGCGAACCCCAGTAATACACGTACCCCACTCGCACAGGGCCAATCGCGTGTGAAACGTCCTGCGAACACCAGTAATACATGTACCCCACTCGCACAGGGCCAATCGCATGTGAAACTTTCTGCGAACCCCAGTAATACATGTACCCCACTCGCACAGGCCCTTTCGTATGTGAAACTTCTCGTGAACCCCAGTAATACACGTACCCCACTCGCACAGGCCCTTTGGCTTGTGAAACTTCCCACGAACCCCAGTAATACACGTACCCCACTCGCACAGGGCTTATCGCGTTTGAAACTTTCCGCGCACCCCCGAAATACACGTACCCCACTCGCACAGGGCCAATCGCGTGTGAAACTTCCCACGAACCCCAGTAATACACGTACCCCACTCGCACAGGGCCAATCGCGTGTGAAACTTCGCGCGAACACCAGTAATACATGTACCCCACTCACACAGGGCCAATCGCGTGTGAAACTTCCCGCGAACCCCAGTAATACATGTACCCCACTCGCACAGGCCCTTTCGTATGTGAAACTTCCCGCGAACCCCAGTAATACACGTACCCCACTCGCACAGGGCCAATCGCGTGTGAAACTTCCTGCGAACCCCAGTAATACACGTTCCCTGCTTGCCGTGCTGGTACAGGGTTAGCGCAGCACTTTGCGCTGGATTGGGGATTTTGATGGCTTTTCCCTGCGTGAGGGGCATTCTTGGGGGCGTAACTGGCACTGCTGCAGGGTCGCTGCGCCACTGTGCGCCACGGCTGGGTTTAGTAGCTAAAATCCATGATTACGCTGTGCGAGGAAATGGATTTTAGCGCACGCAGCTGGCGCAGAGATTCGCACGCGCACACTGTGCGCCAGCCGCGTGCGCCACTTGTGCGGTAAATTCTATGAATTACCCCTTAAGTGCCCTGCGGACACCTGTCCCGTCCGTAATTAACCAAAATGAGGGTGTCCTAAGGACACTACACCTGTCTGTACTCTCTGAAAGCAAGATGGAACTGTTCTTAGAACACACTTGATGTCCGGGATGTCTGTAATTAACTAAAATGGTAGTGTCCTAAGGACACAATACCTGTCTGAAACTTCCCGCGAACCCCAGTAATACACGTACCTCACTCGCACAGGGCCAATCGCGTGTGAAACTTCCCACGAACCCCAGTAATACACGTACCCCACTCGCACAGGGCCATTCGCGTGTGAAACTTCCCGCGAACCCCAGTAATACAGGTACCCCACTCGCACAGGGCTTATCGCGTTTGAAACTTTCTGCGCACCCCCGAAATACACATACCCCACTCGCACAGGGCCAATCGCGTGTGAAACTTCCCGCGAACCCCAGTAATACACGTACCCCACTCGCACAGGGCCAATCGCATGTGAAACTTCCCGCGAACACCAGTAATAAATGTACCCCACTCGCACAGGGCCAATCGCGTGTGAAACTTCCCGCGAACCCCAGTAATACATGTACCCCACTCGCACAGGCCCTTTCGTATGTGAAACTTCCCGCGAACCCCAGTAATACACGTACCCCACTCGCACAGGGACAATCGCATGTGAAACTTCCCGCGAACCCCAGTAATACACGTACCCTACTCGCACAGGCCCTTTCGCATGTGAAACTTCCTCTGAACCCCAGTAATACACGTACCCAACTCGCACAGGCCCTTTCGCGTGTGAAACTTCCCGCAAACCCCAGTAATACACGTACCCCACTTGCACAGGGCCATTCGCATGTGAAACTTCCCGCGCACCCCCAAAATACACGTACCCCACTCGCACAGGGCCAATTGTGTGTGAAACTTCCCGCGCACCCCTGAAATACACGTACCCCACTCGCACAGGGCCAATTGTGTGTGAAACTTCCCGCGAACTCCAGTAATACACGTACCCCACTCGCACAGGCCCTTTCGCATGTGAAACTTCCCGCGAACCCCAGTAATACACGTACCCCACTCGCACATGGCCAATCGCGTGTGAAACTTCCCGCGCACCCCCGAAATACACGTACCCCACTCGCACAGGGCCAATCGCGTGTGAAACTTCCCGCGAACCCCAGTAATACACATACCCCACTCACACAGGGCCAATCTCGTGTGAAACTTCCCGTGAACCCCAGTAATACACGTACCCTGCTTGCCGTGCTGGTACAGGGTTAGCGCAGCACTTTGCGCTGGATTGGGGATTTTGATGGCTTTTCCCTGGGTGAGGGGCATTCTCGGGGGCGTAACTGGCACTGCTGCAGGGTCGCTGCGCCACTGTGCGCCACGGCTGGGTTTAGTAGCTAAAATCCATGAATACGCTGTGCGCGGAAATGGATTTTAGCGCACGCAGCTGGCGCAGAGATTCGCACGCGCACACTGTGCGCCAGCAGCGTGCGCCACTTGTGCGGTAAATTCTATGAATTACCCCTTAAGTGCCCTGCGGACACCTGTCCCGTCCGTAATTAACCAAAATGAGGGTGTCCTAAGGACACTACACCTGTCTGTACTCTCTGAAAGCAAGATGGAACTGTTCTTAGAACACACTTGATGTCCGGGATGTCTGTAATTAACTAAAATGGTGGTGTCCTAAGGACACAATACCTGTCTGAAACTTCCCACGAACCCCAGTAATACACGTACCTCACTCGCACAGGGCCAATCGCGTGTGAAACTTCCCACGAACCCCAGTAATACACGTACCCCACTCGCACAGGGCCATTCGCGTGTGAAACTTCCCGCGAACCCCAGTAATACAGGTACCCCACTCGCACAGGGCTTATCGCGTTTGAAACTTTCTGCGCACCCCCGAAATACACGTACCCCACTCGCACAGGGCCAATCACGTGTGAAACTTCCCGCGAACCCCAGTAATACACGTACCCCACTCGCACAGGGCCAATCGCGTGTGAAACGTCCTGCGAACACCAGTAATACATGTACCCCACTCGCACAGGGCCAATCGCATGTGAAACTTTCTGCGAACCCCAGTAATACATGTACCCCACTCGCACAGGCCCTTTCGTATGTGAAACTTCTCGTGAACCCCAGTAATACACGTACCCCACTCGCACAGGCCCTTTCGCGTGTGAAACTTCCCACGAACCCCGGTAATACACGTACCCCACTCGCACAGGGCTTATCGCATTTGAAACTTTCCGCGCACCCCCGAAATACACGTACCCCACTCGCACAGGGCCAATCGCGTGTGAAACTTCCCGTGAACCCCAGTAATACACGTACCCCACTCGCACAGGCCCTTTCGCGTGTGAAACTTCCCAGGAACCCCAGTAATACACGTACCCCACTCGCACAGGGCCAATCGCGTGTGAAACTTCCCGCGAACCCCAGTAATACACGTACCCCACTCGCACAGGGCCAATCGCATGTGAAACTTCCCGCGAACACCAGTAATAAATGTACCCCACTCGCACAGGGCCAATCGCGTGTGAAACTTCCCGCGAACCCCAGTAATACATGTACCCCACTCGCACAGGCCCTTTCGTATGTGAAACTTCCCGCGAACCCCAGTAATACACGTACCCCACTCGCACAGGGACAATCGCATGTGAAACTTCCCGCGAACCCCAGTAATACACGTACCCTACTCGCACAGGCCCTTTCGCATGTGAAACTTCCTCTGAACCCCAGTAATACACGTACCCAACTCGCACAGGCCCTTTCGCGTGTGAAACTTCCCGCAAACCCCAGTAATACACGTACCCCACTTGCACAGGGCCATTCGCATGTGAAACTTCCCGCGCACCCCCAAAATACACGTACCCCACTCGCACAGGGCCAATTGTGTGTGAAACTTCCCGCGCACCCCTGAAATACACGTACCCCACTCGCACAGGGCCAATTGTGTGTGAAACTTCCCGCGAACTCCAGTAATACACGTACCCCACTCGCACAGGCCCTTTCGCATGTGAAACTTCCCGCGAACCCCAGTAATACACGTACCCCACTCGCACATGGCCAATCGCGTGTGAAACTTCCCGCGCACCCCCGAAATACACGTACCCCACTCGCACAGGGCCAATCGCGTGTGAAACTTCCCGCGAACCCCAGTAATACACATACCCCACTCACACAGGGCCAATCTCGTGTGAAACTTCCCGTGAACCCCAGTAATACACGTACCCTGCTTGCCGTGCTGGTACAGGGTTAGCGCAGCACTTTGCGCTGGATTGGGGATTTTGATGGCTTTTCCCTGCGTGAGGGGCATTCTCGGGGGCGTAACTGGCACTGCTGCAGGGTCGCTGCGCCACTGTGCGCCACGGCTGGGTTTAGTAGCTAAAATCCATGAATACGCTGTGCGCGGAAATGGATTTTAGCGCACGCAGCTGGCGCAGAGATTCGCACGCGCACACTGTGCGCCAGCAGCGTGCGCCACTTGTGCGGTAAATTCTATGAATTACCCCTTAAGTGCCCTGCGGACACCTGTCCCGTCCGTAATTAACCAAAATGAGGGTGTCCTAAGGACACTACACCTGTCTGTACTCTCTGAAAGCAAGATGGAACTGTTCTTAGAACACACTTGATGTCCGGGATGTCTGTAATTAACTAAAATGGTGGTGTCCTAAGGACACAATACCTGTCTGAAACTTCCCGCGAACCCCAGTAATACACGTACCTCACTCGCACAGGGCCAATCGCGTGTGAAACTTCCCACGAACCCCAGTAATACACGTACCCCACTCGCACAGGGCCATTCGCGTGTGAAACTTCCCGCGAACCCCAGTAATACAGGTACCCCACTCGCACAGGGCTTATCGCGTTTGAAACTTTCTGCGCACCCCCGAAATACACGTACCCCACTCGCACAGGGCCAATCACGTGTGAAACTTCCCGCGAACCCCAGTAATACACGTACCCCACTCGCACAGGGCCAATCGCGTGTGAAACGTCCTGCGAACACCAGTAATACATGTACCCCACTCGCACAGGGCCAATCGCATGTGAAACTTTCTGCGAACCCCAGTAATACATGTACCCCACTCGCACAGGCCCTTTCGTATGTGAAACTTCTCGTGAACCCCGGTAATACACGTACCCCACTCGCACAGGGCTTATCGCATTTGAAACTTTCCGCGCACCCCCGAAATACACGTACCCCACTCGCACAGGGCCAATCGCGTGTGAAACTTCCCACGAACCCCAGTAATACACGTACCCCACTCGCACAGGGCCAATCGCGTGTGAAACTTCCCGCGAACACCAGTAATACATGTACCCCACTCGCACAGGCCCTTTCGTATGTGAAACTTCCCGCGAACCCCAGTAATACACGTACCCCACTCGCACAGGGCCAATCGCGTGTGAAACTTCCCGCGAACCCCAGTAATACACGTTCCCTGCTTGCCGTGCTGGTACAGGGTTAGCGCAGCACTTTGCGCTGGATTGGGGATTTTGATGGCTTTTCCCTGCGTGAGGGGCATTCTTGGGGGCGTAACTGGCACTGCTGCAGGGTCGCTGCGCCACTGTGCGCCACGGCTGGGTTTAGTAGCTAAAATCCATGATTACGCTGTGCGAGGAAATGGATTTTAGCGCACGCAGCTGGCGCAGAGATTCGCACGCGCACACTGTGCGCCAGCCGCGTGCGCCACTTGTGCAGTAAATTCTATGAATTACCCCTTAAGTGCCCTCCGGACACCCGTCACGTCCGTAATTAACCAAAATGAGGGTGTCCTAAGGACACTACACCTGTCTGTACTCTCTGAAAGCAAGATGGAACTGTTCTTAGAACACACTTGATGTCCGGGATGTCTGTAATTAACTAAAATGGTGGTGTCCTAAGGACCCAATACCTGTCTGAAACTTCCCGCGGACCCCAGTAATACACGTACCTCACTCGCACAGGACCAATCGCGTGTGAAACTTCCCGCGAACCCCAGGAATACACGTACGCATTTGCACAGGGCCAATCGCGTGTGAAACTTCCCGCAAACCCCAGTAATACACGTACCCCACTCGCACAGGCCCTTTCGCTTGTGAAACTTCCCGCGAATCCCAGTAATACACGTACCCCACTCGCACAGGCCCTTTTGCGTGTGAAACTTCTCGTGAACCACAGTAATACACATACCCCACTCACACAGGGCCAATCGCATGTGAAACTTCCCGCGAACCCCAGTAATACATGTACCCCACTCGCACAGGCCCTTTCGTATGTGAAACCTCCCGCGAACCCCAGTAATACACGTACCCCACTCGCACAGGCCCTTTCGCGTGTGAAACTTCCCACGAACCCCAGAAATACACGTACCCCACTCGCACAGGGCCATTCGCGTGTGAAACTTCCCGCGAACCACAGTAATACAGGTACCCCACTCGCACAGGGCTTATCGCATTTGAAACTTTCTGCGCACCCCCGAAATACACGTACCCCACTCGCACAGGGCCAATCGCATGTGAAACTTCCCACGAACCCCAGTAATACACGTACCCCACTTGCACAGGGCCAATTGCGTGTGAAACTTCCCGCGAACACCAGTAATACATGTACCCCACTCACACAGGGCCAATCGCGTGTGAAACTTCCCGCGAACCCCAGTAATACATGTACCCCACTCACACAGGCCCTTTCGTATGTGAAACTTCCCGCGAACCCCAGTAATACACGTACCCCACTCGCACAGGGACAATCGCATGTGAAACTTCCCGCGAACCCCAGTAATACATGTACCCTACTCGCACAGGCCCTTTCGCATGTGAAACTTCCTGTGAACCCCAGTAATACACGTACTCAACTCGCACAGGCCCTTTCGCGTGTGAAACGTCCCGCAAACCCCAGTAATACACGTACCCCACTTGCACAGGGCCATTCGCATGTGAAACTTCCAGCGAACCCAGTAATACACATACCCCACTCGCACAGGGCCAATCGCGTGTGAAACTTCCCACGCACCCCCGAAATACACGTACCCCACTCGCACAGGGCCAATTGTGTGTGAAACTTCCCGCGAACCCCAGTAATACACGTACCCCACTCGCACAGGGCCAATCGCATGTGAAACTTCCCGCAAACCCCAGTAATACACGTTCCCTGCTTGCCGTGCTGGTACAGGGTTAGCGCAGCACTTTGCGCTGGATTGGGGATTTTGATGGCTTTTCCCTGTGTGAGGGGCATTCTTGGGGGCATAACTGGCACTGCTGCAGGGTCGCTGCACCACTGTGCACCACGGCTGGGTTTAGTAGCTAAAATCCATGATTACGCTGTGTGCGGAAATGGATTTTAGCGCACGCAGCTGGCGCAGAGATTCGCACGCGCACACTGTGCGCCAGCCGCGTGCGCCACTTGTGCAGTAACTTCTATGAATTACCCCTTAAGTGCCCTGCGGACACCCGTCCATAATTAACCAAAATGAGGGTGTCCTAAGGACACTATACCTGTCTGTACTCTCTGAAAGCAAGATGGAACTGTTCTTAGAACACACTTGATGTCCGGGATGTCTGTAATTAACTAAAATGGTGGTGTCCTAAGGACCCAATACCTGTCTGAAACTTCCCGCGGACCCCAGTAATACACGTACCTCACTCGCACAGGGCCAATCGCGTGTGAAACTTCCCGCGAACCCCAGTAATACACGTACGCATTCGCACAGGGCCAATCGCGTGTGAAACTTCCCGCAAACCCCAGTAAACCCCCAGCAAACCCCAGTAATACACGTACCCCACTCAGACAGGGCCAATCGCGTGTGAAACTTCCCGCGAACCCCAGTAATACACGTACCCCACTCGCACAGGGCCAATCGCGTGTGAAACTTCCCGCGAACCCCAGTAATACACGTTCCCTGCTTGCCGTGCTGGTACAGGGTTAGCGCAGCACTTTGCGCTGGATTGGGGATTTTGATGGCTTTTCCCTGCGTGAGGGGCGTTCTTGGGGGCGTAACTGGCACTGCTGCAGGGTCGCTGCGCCACTGTGTGCCACGGCTGGTTTTGGTAGCTAAAATCCGTGAATACGCTGTGCGCGGAAATGGATTTTAGCGCACGCAGCTGGCGCAGAGTGAAAATTCTATGAATTACCCCTTAAGTGTCCTGCGGACACCCGTCCCGTCCGTAATTAACCAAAATGAGGGTGTCCTAAGGACATTATACCTGTCTGTACTCTCTGAAAGCAAGATGGAACTGTTCTTAGAACACACTTGATGTCCGGGATGTCTGTTATTAACTAAAATGGTGGTGTCCTAAGGACCCAATACCTGTCTGAAACTTCCCGCGGACCCCAGTAATACACGTACCTCACTCGCACAGGGCCAATCGCGTGTGAAACTTCCCGCGAACCCCAGGAATACACGTACGCATTTGCACAGGGCCAATCGCGTGTGAAACTTCCCGCAAACCCCAGTAATACACGTACCCCACTCGCACAGGCCCTTTCGCTTGTGAAACTTCCCGCGAATCCCAGTAATACACGTACCCCACTCGCACAGGCCCTTTTGCGTGTGAAACTTCTCGTGAACCACAGTAATACACATACCCCACTCGCACAGGGCCAATCGCATGTGAAACTTCCCGCGAACCCCTGTAATACATGTACCCCACTCGCACAGGCCCTTTCGTATGTGAAACCACCCGCGAACCCCAGTAATACACGTACCCCACTCGCACAGGCCCTTTCGCGTGTGAAACTTCCCACGAACCCCAGAAATACACGTACCCCACTCGCACAGGGCCATTCGCGTGTGAAACTTCCCGCGAACCACAGTAATGCAGGTACCCCACTAGCACAGGGATTATCGCATTTGAAACTTTCTGCGCACCCCCGAAATACACGTACCCCACTCGCACAGGGCCAATCGCATGTGAAACTTCCCACGAACCCCAGTAATACACGTACCCCACTTGCACAGGGCCAATTGCGTGTGAAACTTCCCGCGAACACCAGTAATACATGTACCCCACTCACACAGGGCCAATCGCGTGTGAAACTTCCCGCGAACCCCAGTAATACATGTACCCCACTCGCACAGGCCCTTTCGTATGTGAAACTTCCCGCGAACCCCAGTAATACACGTACCCCACTCGCACAGGGACAATCGCATGTGAAACTTCCCGCGAACCCCAGTAATACATGTACCCTACTCGCACAGGCCCTTTCGCATGTGAAACTTCCTGTGAACCCCAGTAATACACGTACTCAACTCGCACAGGCCCTTTCGCGTGTGAAACGTCCCGCAAACCCCAGTAATACACGTACCCCACTTGCACAGGGCCATTCGCATGTGAAACTTCCAGCGAACCCAGTAATACACATACCCCACTCGCACAGGGCCAATCGCGTGTGAAACTTCCCACGCACCCCCGAAATACACGTACCCCACTCGCACAGGGCCAATTGTGTGTGAAACTTCCCGCGAACCCCAGTAATACACGTACCCCACTCGCACAGGGCCAATCGCATGTGAAACTTCCCGCAAACCCCAGTAATACACGTTCCCTGCTTGCCGTGCTGGTACAGGGTTAGCGCAGCACTTTGCGCTGGATTGGGGATTTTGATGGCTTTTCCCTGTGTGAGGGGCATTCTTGGGGGCATAACTGGCACTGCTGCAGGGTCGCTGCACCACTGTGCACCACGGCTGGGTTTAGTAGCTAAAATCCATGATTACGCTGTGTGCGGAAATGGATTTTAGCGCACGCAGCTGGCGCAGAGATTCGCACGCGCACACTGTGCGCCAGCCGCGTGCGCCACTTGTGCAGTAACTTCTATGAATTACCCCTTAAGTGCCCTGCGGACACCCGTCCGTAATTAACCAAAATGAGGGTGTCCTAAGGACACTATACCTGTCTGTACTCTCTGAAAGCAAGATGGAACTGTTCTTAGAACACACTTGATGTCCGGGATGTCTGTAATTAACTAAAATGGTGGTGTCCTAAGGACCCAATACCTGTCTGAAACTTCCCGCGGACCCCAGTAATACACGTACCTCACTCGCACAGGGCCAATCGCGTGTGAAACTTCCCGCGAACCCCAGTAATACACGTACGCATTCGCACAGGGCCAATCGCGTGTGAAACTTCCCGCAAACCCCAGTAAACCCCCAGCAAACCCCAGTAATACACGTACCCCACTCAGACAGGGCCAATCGCGTGTGAAACTTCCCGCGAACCCCAGTAATACACGTACCCCACTCGCACAGGGCCAATCGCGTGTGAAACTTCCCGCGAACCCCAGTAATACACGTTCCCTGCTTGCCGTGCTGGTACAGGGTTAGCGCAGCACTTTGCGCTGGATTGGGGATTTTGATGGCTTTTCCCTGCGTGAGGGGCGTTCTTGGGGGCGTAACTGGCACTGCTGCAGGGTCGCTGCGCCACTGTGTGCCACGGCTGGTTTTGGTAGCTAAAATCCATGAATACGCTGTGCGCGGAAATGGATTTTAGCGCACGCAGCTGGCGCAGAGTGAAAATTCTATGAATTACCCCTTAAGTGTCCTGCGGACACCCGTCCCGTCCGTAATTAACCAAAATGAGGGTGTCCTAAGGACATTATACCTGTCTGTACTCTCTGAAAGCAAGATGGAACTGTTCTTAGAACACACTTGATGTCCGGGATGTCTGTTATTAACTAAAATGGTGGTGTCCTAAGGACCCAATACCTGTCTGAAACTTCCCGCGGACCCCAGTAATACACGTACCTCACTCGCACAGGGCCAATCGCGTGTGAAACTTCCCGCGAACCCCAGTAATACACGTACGCATTCGCACAGGGCCAATCGCCTGTGAAACTTCCCGCAAACCCCAGTAATACATGTACCCCACTCGCACAGGTCCTTTCGCGTGTGAAACTTCCCGCGAACCCCAGTAATACACGTATCCCACTCGCACAGGCCCTTTTGCGTGTGAAACTTCTCGCGAACCACAGTAATACACTAACCCCACTCGCACAGGGCCATTCGTGTGTGAAACTTCCTGCGAACCCCAGTAATACACGTACCCCACTCGCACATGGCCAATCGCGTGTGAAACTTCCCGCGCACCCCCGAAATACACTTACCCCACTCGCGCAGGGCCAATCGCGTGTGAAACTTCCCGCAAACCCCAGTAAACCCCCAGCAAACCCCAGTAATACACGTACCCCACTCAGACAGGGCCAATCGCGTGTGAAACTTCCCGCGAACCCCAGTAATACACGTACCCCACTCGCACAGGGCCAATCGCGTGTGAAACTTCCCACGAACCCCAGTAATACACGTTCCCTGCTTGCCGTGCTGGTACAGGGTTAGCGCAGCACTTTGCGCTGGATTGGGGATTTTGATGGCTTTTCCCTGCGTGAGGGGCGTTCTTGGGGGCGTAACTGGCACTGCTGCAGGGTCGCTGCGCCACTGTGCGCCACGGCTGGTTTTGGTAGCTAAAATCCATGAATACGCTGTGCGCGGAAATGGATTTTAGCGCACGCAGCTGGCGCAGAGTGAAAATTCTATGAATTACCCCTTAAGTGTCCTGCGGACACCCGTCCCGTCCGTAATTAACCAAAATGAGGGTGTCCTAAGGACACTATACCTGTCTGTACACTCTGAAAGCAAGATGGAACTGTTCTTAGAACACACTTGATGTCCGGGATGTCTGTAATTAACTAAAATGGTGGTGTCCTAAGGACACAATACCTGTCTGAAACTTCCCGCGAACCCCAGTAATACACGTACCTCACTCGCACAGGGCCAATCGCGTGTGAAACTTCCCGCAAACCCCAGTAATACACGTACGCACTCACACAGGGCCAATCGCGTGTGAAACTTCCCGCAAACCCCAGTAATACACTTACCCCACTCGCACATGCCCTTTTGCGTGTGATACTTCCCGAGAACCACAGTAATACACGTACCCCACTCGCACAGGACCTTTCGCGTGTGAAACTTCCCGCGAACCCCAGTAATACACGTAACCCACTCGCACAGGGCCAATCGCGTGTAAAACTTCCCGCGCACCCCCGAAATACACGTACCCCACTCGCACAGGGCCAATTGCATGTGAAACTTCCCGCAAACCCCAGTAATACACGTTCCCCGCTTGCCGTGCTGGTACAGGGTTAGCGCAGCCCTTTGCGCTGGATTGGGGATTTTGATGGCTTTTCCCTGCGCGAGGGGCGTTCTTGGGGGCGCAACTGGCACTGCTGCAGGGTCGCTGCACCACTGTGCACCAGGGCTGGTTTTGGTAGCTAAAATCCATGAATACGCTGTGCGCGGAAATGGATTTTAGCGCACGCGGCTGACGCAGAGATTCGCACGCGCACACTGTGCGCCAGCCGCGTGCGCCACTTGTGCGCTAAATTCTATGAATTACCCCTTAAGTGTCCTGCGGACACCCGTCCCGTCCGTAATTAACCAAAATGAGGGTGTCCTAAGGACACTATACCTGTCTGTACTCTCTGAAAGCAAGATGGAACTGTTCTTAGAACACACTTGATGTCCGGGATGTCTGTAATTAACTAAAATGGTGGTGTCCTAAGGACACAATACCTGTCTGTACTGTCCGCAAGCAAGATGGAACTGTTCTTAGTTCCATACTAAAAGAACTAGAGTCACCAATAGCTATACCCGATATCTGTACCAAAAACAAATCCTGGTGTACAGACATCCAAAATGCACTAGCCAATAAAATTAACATGCTCCAAAATAAAATTCAGCAAAAAAAAGATTTCCTGAATCTACAGCAATCGCCCAAAAACCCAATGCTTAGTGCGTCACCGCCGGCATATAACAATACATTCTACCTCTCCAAAATGTCTACTTTGGAAGTAGAAAAAATCATCCTATCACTGAAGCCCTCTAATTGTAAAGGAGACATCTGCCCAGCTCAATTAATAAAAGATGCTGCTAGAGAACTATCGCCCTTCATCACAAAACTGATCAATGCTTTGTTTTCTTCGAGTTCCATTCCAGCCAACCTCAAACAGTCTTGGGTGCTCCCGCTCCTCAAGAAACAGACTTTAGATCCTCTCATTCCCACTAATTACCGGCCCAGTACCACTGTTCCCTTTTTACTCAAAATACTGGACAAAGCTGCCTATAATCAAATTCAAAAACACCTCGAACTGCATAAACTCCTAGGCAATAGACAATCCAGCTTCCGCCCTTTACACGGAACAGAAACAGCCTTAATCGATTTAAAATCTCAAATAGATGAGCTGAGAGACAAAGGGAAGACAGTACTTCTGCTTCTACTTGATCTCTCAGCTGCATGTGATCTCGTCGATCACAAGTTCCTCTGCAGACATCTTGACTCTGCCGTCCACTTCTCTCCAGAGGCTATCAGATGGATTCAATCCTTCCTGAGCGAGTGAACTATGAGAGTCTTCTCGCCATCGGCAGCGAAAGACCGGACCCCTATCCTGTGTGGTGTTTCTCAGTGTTCCTGTGTCTCGCCAACTCTCTACAACATCTTAACCAAACCCCTGTTCGATGATCTGTACCATCTGGGTATCACCTACACTAACTATGCAGATGATTCTCAGATGCTCGTCACACTTTCTGGGGATCATAGTAAGGACATGGAATGGAAGAATAATGTCTTAAGAGCACCCCTGGGCATAAATAAAATAACTCACATCTTTTCCCTTAGACGCCAACACAAATGGCGATCTACCGGCAATACAATTCAGCTAAAGATGCTGTCATTGACTCATAAACCTCTCAATAACGCTGCCCCTAGTTACCTCTGCGATAAACCTCAGAGAAAAATCTCACCTAGACCATCCATCTAGAGCTGGTTATGCTAATTGCCTGGCTATAACTAAATACAGGCTTACCACTATTGGTGGTAATAGCTTACCTGTTAAGGCAGCTAAATCTTGGAATTTATTGCCACAAGACTTGTGAGCTGACCAACCTTACATACACTTCTGAAAAAATGTTATAAAACACATCATCGCCACTGACCCCTAGTCTCCTACCTTTTAGGCTGTGCCCACAGCCGGAGTTACTTCTGTACTGATCAACCTCATCTAACCGAGTCTCAGTGCTTCACGGAGTGTAACATTTTGTAACTTGTATATCTGTACATAGGATATTGTCATAACCATATAAATCGCTATTTTTGTACATTGTATATTGTTGTAAGTACATAAGTCTCTTTATTATATCTGTATAATCTTGTATATTATGTAACTATGTAAGCTTTGCACTTTCATACTGCTGCACCCTATTACGCACGGGTCTGGTGCGCATAATAAGTGAATAAACAAACAAACAAACAAACGTGCAGTGTCCGGGATGTCTGTAATTACCCAAAATGGAGGTGTCCTAAGGACACTATACCTGTCCGTACTGGCCACAAGCAAAATGGAACTGTTCTTAGAACATGCGCTGTGCCCGGGATGTCCGTAATTAAGTAAAATGGAGGCGTCCTAAGGACACTATACCTGTTCATACTGTCTGTAGAACATCTATGCACATGCGCACCACACCCATAAATACTACGAACATTGCGCCTGTCCGTAACTGTCTGTCTCACATGTGTCACACTTTTATTTACTTTCAGGACCCAAACACTGTCCGTAGAACACCCGCACAGATGCACACGGCCGTTCATGTGCATTTGGTGTCCTGCAGACACCCATTCCCTTTGTGGACATGTTCGCGACGTCATCATGTGACCGCACCCACGCTCAGCGTGTGTCCTGATTTGCGGACACTGTCAGGGTCCCTGAACATTTTAAAAGTACTTTTTTAGACAATCCAAAGTACTTGACAGTAAAGATTCACCATTGCACATGTCCCTGACAATGACCCTGGCTTTCTACATACTTTTTTGAACTTTTTGAGTCTTTTTCGGGTGTTCGATCTGACGCAGCCCGCCGGGTGTCCGCAAAGCACGCACCAGAACCCCTATAAAAGGCCACACCCCAGAGCTGATCCTCATTGTGCTTCTGGCTATTGCAAATTGAGTTTTGCTGCCTTTACTGATCTGACTTTTGATTTGAGATCATCTCATCAACCCTGATGGCATTGATGGCTGCTGCTGCTACATCTACCTCAGCACCACCCCCACCCCCTCCACCACCACCACCACGTCCCCAAGGGTCAGCAGAGGGGAACAGGTGTGAGGATGTAGAAGAGGATGAAGAGCACGATGTAGTGGAAGTCCCTACTGCCAGCACTCGCCGTAAGTCTTGGGTGTAGCAGTCGTTTACTATTCATGGTAACGTACCAAAAGCATGTGCGAACAAGGTCACCTGCAACCAGTGCAAAATGGTGCTGAGTCCTGAGAGGCCTGCTTCATACAATTTTGGTACAACATCCATGAAGCGACACCTGAGGTTGTTCCACGGTGGAGCCGTTCACAAGGTTGTACCTTTTGATGAACGTAGTAGGTTGAGTTCCTCTACCACATGCTCTGTTTCTGCTCCTCTCACCACAAGAGACACTCCTGTGGGAGAGAGCATCCCTTCAGCTCCCTCACAGGCCATTCACAATGCTGTTGACCCTTACCTTTCGAGGGTCACAGTATTGTGTATGTACTGCGACACAGTACTCTGCAGGGGGGAGAGTCTTCGAAGTGCTTTCGAGACTACGGTCAAGGAGCACAAGAAGACCTGCTACCTGCCTAAGTAAGGCCAATCCTACATATTCCTCTCTCACCTGCCCTTTCTTATCCCCGTGGTTGGTGTCCCTTCCTTACCCTCCTTTCCTCTCCTCTCCTAGTGTGTTGTGTGTAAAAAAAAACAAAAATATAAAACAACAAAACCCCCCCAAAAAATGGTCTTTTCAGAGCCGCCTTTCACAGTTTAAAAATAGAAGTGGCAAATAAATGTTGCAGGCATTGTGCATTTTTTGGAAATCTGCGGACATCTAAAATTTTGGGGTGCTGCCCTAGCAAAAACATTGCACTTTTCTCTGAGAGGAAGTGGTGGCTCTGAAAAGAGCCCTTTGATGGTGTTTTTGTGTGTTTAAAAAATTTGAAATGGTCAACATCTACTGCAAAATAGATGGCTGTAATTCCAAAAAAGGTTGCAATGCATTTTGTACATTTCTCAGAAAAATTTGATTGCCAGCATAAGTAAGATGGACTCCATCTCTGCGAAAAATGTATGTGCTACGAAACATAATATTTTAATTGTGAAAAGAGGACATGCCAACATCTCTTAGAAAGGCACAAACAGCCTTATTGACATTGCGCCTCGCTTTCTCCAGTTGTGGACCAAATGAAGAAGAACGCAGCCACATTTGTCTTTGCGCAATACGAGAAAAGATTACTTGGGAATTTGGAAACATGTCAATGACCTTCCCAAGTCCTTCTTTCATTGAAATTCCAGACACATGTCCTAAACTGTTCCTTCCACAATGAATTATAATTATGTCTGGATGATGCTCTGTCTCCAAAGTAGCACAGAGAGTTACCCAGTCCAGCCACTTCATTCCACGCACTCCATGCCAGTGCACTTCCACATGAGGGAATCCATGATCTGCAGGTACTCCACAGCGTTCTGCATGCACCACCAACCAATGTATCCATGAGTCTCCCAAAATCCAGATAATCTGTTTTCTGAAACACACAGCCATAGCTATCTGTTCTTCTCTCAGGAAAAAGACTGTCTGACAAACTCTCTCCTTACACAACACACCCAGTAAACTTTACTGACCAATCCCTTGCTCTGCTCTTTCTCATTTGCATGCCTCTGCACTCCAAAATCCCTGTATGTAATACGCGATGTCCGCGGACTACCGCGATGCCCGCTGACATATCGTAACTTAGACAGCCCTTCTACCATTTCCACTTCATTCTCTGTGCCATTCCCTCATTGGATACAGCTAAGCAGTCACACAACCATCCACCAATCACATCCAAGACCTCTACATCTAACTCCATCATCATAGTTCAGCACTTCAAATGTACTGTTGATCACTGTGAGTACAAGTCTCATATCATTGGAAATCACCTACTACAAAAACTACTGTACAAGTCTCCAAGATTTCCACTTGCAGCTGCATGCATATCCACTTGCATGAATACAAACTACAGGTATGCATATTTTCTGCAAAGTACATGTACAACTCTTATGAATGCATATAAACAGAGTAACTGCCACTTAACCTGTATATCTATAAAATGAATTTACTGTCATTTTTCCATCTGCTATAATCAACTGTCACTTCCAAACCTATCTGTTATCTAATTGTTTTTTTTTACACACACAGCTATCTAAAAAAATAAAATATTAAAAGATGGGAGAAATAACAGTATAATTGTAGAAAAACACTTAGTGGTGTATTATAAAATTACACACAGCCAGGATAAGTTCATGCATCTTTATACACTGACACAGATAGACACTATCATTGAAAAGCTCCCAGATGAAATAACAACACTGCCTGCAAATCTCATCCTTCTGCTTTATTACACACACCTTCACAAATGCATACATTCCAATGCTTTTCTATGCAGTTTCTGCCATTTACCTTATACAAAATTGCAAAATAAGTATATCATTATTTCTTCTATCTCCTAACATTCCACAACACAGCCTTAAGAAACCAAGTGAGTTTCATACACTTACTATTCTACTCATTTACAAAGCATGTTGAACTAACATATTTAAAGTAAACTATAAAGGCTGCACATAGTCAAAGGATATTGATGCTCACATTATGTTCAGATATCAAACAAGAATGCTACTACAAAAACATAAAAATCAACGTCTAAATTAACATCAGTGCTATAAACACACAAAATTACTAACTTCTTTCCTTTACAATTGCAGTGAAGACCACTCTTCTGAAAATCAGCAGCATCTGAAGTACAAACAACAACTCAGAAGAAACCTGCTCATTCCACACAAAAAAGTAAGTACAATACTACTATAATATTCTTACTGTTACTCAAACACACTGTGGGGTTGATTCATGGTATTTGTGCACCAAAACACAGAGATTTGTGCACCATTCTGCTCACAAATCTCCATTTGTTAAACAGGGATTTGCCGGCAGAATGGCGCACAAATCCCCATTTTTCGCCACACAAATGACATAACTCAGCCCCTAGAGTGTTAGTATTGCAGAACAAAGAACTGTTTTTATTCTATACCATTAGATTTAGTATTTGTGCTTCTCCTCACCACTAGCTTACTTTCAACTGTCATCTGAACCCCAGTATAGTAACACACACATATAAGAATAGCCTTGCCAACTAGTTGTAGCTGCCCAATACACAATCACACACCACCACATATAAACTTACCATCATACTCAGACACTCATGCACACAGAACACATACATTGGAGAACAGCCCAACCCATACATTCTTTTCTTTTTCAACAGACCCCAAAGAATGCCTACCAAAAAACAAGTCCATAGAAAGCAATGCAGAAGTAGAGCAAATGAAAATAAAAGTGTCCGAAATAAGCATCCATCTGTAGCAGAGTTTGTACAAAAAGATCTAATTCTGCTGGAATCTAAAGCGGCGCTAATACGCAACGCTGCATTTCTTTGTAAAACTGTGCCTCCAATCCTTGTCTGCGGACCTTGCCGCAAGGCCACGCCCACCCCGGAAGTGCGGACCATAAAAAGGAACGCTGGTACTATTTTGGGCATTCTGCTGGAATATAAAGCAGCGCTAATACGCAACGCTGCATTTCTTTGTAAAACTGTGCTTCCAATCCTTGTCTGCGGACTTTGCCACTAGGCCACACCCACCCTAAAATTGCGGGCCATAAAAAGGAACTCTGGTACTATTTTGGGGCATTCTGCTGGAATCTAAAGCGGCGCTAATACGCAACACTGCATTTCTTTGTAAAACTGTGCCTCCAATCCTTGTCTGCGGACCTTGCCACCAGGTCACGCCCACCACGGGAGTGCAGGCCATAATAAGGAACACTGGTACTATTTTGGGGCATTCTGCTGGAATATAAAGTGGCGCTAATATGCAACGCTGCATTTCTTTGTAAAACTGTGCCTCCAATCCTCGTCTGCGGACCTTGCCGCCAGGCCACACCCACCCCGAAAGTGCGAGCCATAAAAAAGAAACACCAGCATCCTTGTGGCGTTAAGCCCGCAGTGGAGACAAGGGCACAGTGCTGTTAGGCTGTTGGGCGTGTTGTGGCATGCCAATTTACTAGTGCCTGCCACTGTGCCCTTTAACTTGTGATTGGATAAACAGCCTGCAAGCGGATAGGAACAGAAGTAAGCATACCAGCTCAAATTATACATATAAAGGCCACCCTGGTTGGGGGGAGAGTCGGACTAAGGCCGCTCCTTAAGCTGTTGGCCGTTCCCAAACCGGGTGGACATTTGGAATTGCTTTTTGGAACATTATTGGTTACATTTATAATTAATTAACCAAACACTTCAGTTTTAGGTTATTTAATGTTTTTCAAATTTAACTCTGCTACGTGTGTGACTTTTGTAATAGTGACTTTGTTAACTTTTTAAATTTTGATAATTACGGATTTTTATTGCTTCTAATCTATTTAACCTGTGCCACTCGCTTTTATAGGTTGTTCCTTTTATGGTGATACCGTCAGTTGATCCCCTGATTTTATTTTATTTTATCTTGTTTCTGGGGCTGCGAAGATTTCTTCTCCCCTGTTAATCTTAGTAAATGGTGTGTTTTTTTAATATTATTTGGATAGGTCATAGGCATTTTCTGCACAATCACTTTGCACTTTAGTTATATACTGCCTTGGTTAGGTGGATAAACATTATTGGTGTTTCCTTTTGAATCTTCTATTTCTGTAGGCTGCAAGGTGGTTCTTCTCTTCAGGGGCCTATAAGACTCCTACATTTTCCTTCCCCTATTTTAAGTGGAGGATTATTCCTCAACCTCTTAGTATCATGGCTACAAGCCCATGCGTACACAACCTTAGGTCGAAGAAGGGGAAAACAAGTACACCAATACCTATTTTAAATTTAGGAACCCAGAAGTTGGGTAAAGGCAAACATTCAAAGAAAGGGGGGAAGAAAGAGCAAACCTGCAGGATTAAAGTTGTACTAGAACAACCAAAGATACTCAGTTTTTTAACCATAAAAGAAAAAGTGCAGGAATCTGAAACTGTACAACCCCAACCTCCCCCTACCAATAGTTTGATGATTGACAATCATTCTTTACATAATTTCAGGCGTCAATCTATGGGAACGGGAATAGATTTGGATATCTCTGCGGTAGATGAAACTGATATGAATAATGTTATTGGAATAAATCTGTCCGCTACTCCAGACTTGAATAAATTTGCACAAATAGAAGTTGAATCTAATGAGGGGGATGTGCTTGGAATTCAACCGGAAAGTCCTTTGAAAATCCACCCAATAGAGAAAGGAATGGGGAAAGCGAAAACTCAATTAAAGTTGGAGAGAAATTTGATGTTCTTACTATCATGATGGATGTCCTGTTGACCATTTGCACTAAGCTACTTAAGGATCAGAGTGACACCAAATCATTGGTACAACAGACTATCGATAATGCCAGATCCTTTGGGATTATGGTAGAGGAATACTGGGGAAATTAACTGCATAGGGGGAAAAAGTACTCCATGGAGACAAATGACGCTCTAGGAGATCTGAGCGAGTTGGTTTTGGCTGCCGAAAAAGAAAATGAGAAAGATGACGTTCAGTCAAATACTCACCCTAGCGAGCCACCTTTCTCAAAGGATAATTTAGCTGAAGTAATAAATTCAAGTGAGAGTGCTGTTGAAAATACGGTATCCCAAGGTTTAAAGAGACGCACTAGACTTAAAAGAAAAAATAAGAGAGCCACCCGAAATAGGGTGGCGATGGCCAAGGTTAAATCCAATAAGAATGTCAAAAAGAACACCTTGGCGCTTGCCACCACTGCCTCTTTAGACTCTGAATGTGTAGAAGTGGGGAACCACTATGAAATTATTGAATGCCAGCGGAAGTCGGATGAAGGAAAAAAAGTGGTAACCAAAAATAAGGGCTTAGAACATTGGTTAAAGGGCAATGAACATATGACAGATGAAATAGAACCAGAGGACATTGTATCTATGGGAAATAATTTTAAATATGTTACAATCCCCTCTAATAGTAATGTCATGTCTCTTACAAAAAAGGAGAGGGAAATATACATTAAGGAGATGGAACGACTGGCTATGCATAGTAATCACAAAATTAGTATGACTAACCCTGCTGGAATGAATGAAGAACCCCAGCTCATAGTGGGGAAAAGCATTAAGATCATAGAAAAATCCACCACTGATGAAAGCCCTTTTTTAAATCGGGCTTGGATATTGAACAAATTGTCTTACATACCACAGTTACAAAATATTAATACAGGGGATATTGATTCCATCCGAAATTGGAAGTTGGGAAAATTGGGTTATTGTTCAATTCAGATCAGCGGTTTTTGTTGACCTCATACGGGAGTACTCTAATGGAGTATGGGGTAATAATTATGAAATTGTGATATGGCACTCTTCTATCTATAAAGACCTTGATGATAAAAACAGGGGCTTGGGGGGGTTTTCTCCGACCAATATTGAACTAGGAAGTAAGCTAATAGAAGTAAGACCTTCGGAGGGAAACTTTCCTACCCCAAACTGAGATGAGGCTTGTAATAATGAATTTACCCTCCTCTCTTGGAATAGTAGGGGCTTAATTCTCTACTTCATAAGGAAGGTATTCAATTGTTGTTGGAGAGTGATATATTTGCACTTCAAGAAACTTGGGTCACTGGATGTATATAATATATGGAATAAAGTTGCTTCTAAAGGTGAAAAGGGCCGTCTGTTTGGAGGTTTATGCATTGGGTGAAATATCATTTTACTTATAGACCATATGAGAGGTATGGGAACTCTCCTTACGTTATGTGTGCAGTTATAGATAGGGAAGCCTATCAGGGAAACTCCTTTGCATTAACATTTACTCCCACCGGGAGGGGGATAATATTCAGGAGATTGGGGAGATTCTAAAACTAACTATTGAAGGTTGGATATTGGAAGCACCTTACTCTGAAATTTGTATAGTAGGAGATTTTAACGCCCATTGTGACTCCGCCGAAAGGGAGATGGATAAGTGCAAAGAACTGTGGGATGAAACTATTATTACTGTATTATTGGAAACACAGGATTACCGCTTGGTTGGGGGAAAAAATCCCCAAACCTTACAGGGATGCCGTTGGATGAATTTGATGTCTTGTTGGGGGCTACAATATTTGGAACCTGATATAGGGTCAGGCATTAGGGAAACCTGGACTAATGGGAAGGTCGGGTATAAGCTAAACTATATGTTTGTGAACAAAACCTAAGTCACTCTATTATCTCCTTCGAACATGTAGATACCTCTTTGAGTGACCATACACCCCTCAGGGACAAATTTATTAATGGCCCAAAAACACAGAGATGGGAAGTAGGTAAGGCGATGAATATCCAATTTTCAGCAGGTGGTAATAGGATCACTTGGTCTGATAAAAACATAACCTCCTTCAACGGTCTGTTTGATCACCTGATCATTGATTGCCAGGACATTGCCCTTAATGGCCTTAATTCGATCACTAACTTGCTGGGCATCATACGGAGATCGAACAGTAATATTATTTTGAAGAATACTAAAGGCAAAAACCACTCCCACAAATTTGACCAACTGATTCAGGATAGGAAAAAAGTAATGAAGTGTGATATTCGGGAACTTAAGGAGCTATGTGACTTAGACGATAAAGAGAGAAGTAAGAGATCTAGTAACATAAAGACACACTATAAAAATTGGTTAAAGGATTATAAATATAATACCAACAATGCCAATTGGAGGTGTATATATAAGTTATGTAAAACCCACGATTCCAAAAAATTCTGGTATCTATATCGCCAATTCCTAATGGATTAATATAATAGGGAAAACAACGACGTGGGCCAGGAAGTTTGGAAGCAGTATATTACTGATCTCTTCTTCAAGACTAGGCACATATCTGCTATCCCTATCTGCATTAACTTATATGGTACCTATAAATTCCACTTTGGTATTCTGGGCATCCTTAAAGTGATCTCAAAAATGAAATCTTCGCGAGGCCCTAGCCTGGACGAGTTGGCTAATATTGTTATATAACAAAATCCTAAGAAATGGGCAGTGCTCTTCCTACAGTTATTTACTGGTATATGGGAAACAGGCATTACACCAGATAGTTGGAGGAAAGCCGTAGTTATTCCTATTTTTAAAAAAGGGGACAGAATATTGCCTGACAACTACAGACTACAAGCAATGGCTGATAGTAGCGGTAACATTATCTGCTCCCTATTAGTAGACAGTTTGAACAACTGGATAGACGAGAAAGGCCTCCTCTCTGCCCAACAAACAGGTTTTAGAAAAGGATACAGGACCCTGGATAATTTGACTATGTTGAAACATATAGCTGGCTCTAAGGATAAGGGGGAAAAATTATATGTGTGCTTTATAGATTATTCGAAAGCTTTTGACTGTGTCAATAGGTCCCTGTTGTGGGAGAAATTGAGGGGGAAAAAGATCTGCCCCAAAATTCTCTATTTTTTGGTAGAAATGTATAGGGAGACCATGGTGACCATCTGTCTGGGTAAAGGAGGGATGTTATCACCTGAGATCAGTACTAATACTGGCCTCAAGCAGAGATGTGTCACATCACCCATACTGTATAACCTGTACGTTTCAGACATGTGGGAGAGTTTTACTGCTTTAAATAATTTTCCACCTATTGTGGCGGGGAAAGCAATATGTGGTCTTATGTATGCAGATGATACTATCCTTATGGATTAAACCCCGTTAGGATTGCAAAGAATGTTGAATGGTCTGTTTTCGTACTCTGAGGCGAATAACCGTAACATTAATATAAATAAGACCAAGGTTATGGTATTTGGAGCTACAAAGCTAGAGAAGAAAAGACTTACGTCTAGATGGCATATTAATTCTATTAAACTGGAGGTTGTCGAGGCCTACCCATACCTGGGGATGCCCATTCTGAGCAACCCCTGCATTAATTTTATCAAGAAGCAGTGAACTTAAAAACACTAAAGAAATGGAACGTTATACGGAAATACATGGCTAGCAAAGGAGGCCATTCCACCGAAGGCTTCCTTGAGGTATACAAGAGTTGCATTATTCCCAGTATTATGTACGCTCTGGAAACAGTGGAGAACGAATTTTGAGTAAACTAAATCAACTTGAAGGGAAGCTCTGGACCCCTGTTCTTGGATTACCTATACAAGCAATAAGATGTGAGTTGGGGCTTATCTCCCTCCTGACTCTGTGGACAATTGAATGCTGCAAACTTTATCTTAGAATGATATCGGGGGAAGGGGAGGAAGGAAATTTGCTTAACCTTATAGGAAAAAATTAAAGTGAAGGCAGGTTTAAGAATACTTATATGGTAAGTTTAAAAAATACAGTATTACCTTTCCTTGAAGCCCTTGGCTTTAAGGATCTTATGGAGAAAGACAACACTGTGTGCATTTTGAAAAGTCTTAAGGAAAAAGCATGGATCTGGGATTTGTGTGAAAACCAATCCTATCTTTGTACTAAGTCACAATACTCTGTCTATGCTCTCAAAGGCCTTAACCCTTTAAGTGCCATGGGTATTTCTCCCCAGTGCCAGGACCTTTTTTGGTGATTTTGGTATGTGGCCATTCAATGGCTTGTAACTTTTTTGTTACATGAGATGTCTCGGCCAAATTTGGCTCCTTTTTTTCCCACATGTAGGCGGTTGTAACGCCACCCAGGAATTCGAGGTTGCTGTAGTGGGGTGAGAGAAAATAAGGAAAAAGTGTGAAAATTTGGGTTTTTTTCAAAAAATGCCAATAAAATGATGTACAAAGAAGCCTGTGGTTTTTTCCTTGTAAGAGCTAGGAACAAATGGTTTGCTGTGCTAAGTTCCCCAATTTCGTGGCTTTCAGGAACAGGTTGAGTGGAAATGGAAAAAAAATATTTTGATGTGGTTATCAACCGTTTTGTGAGAGGTAGGCGATTTTTGCCATTTTTGCGAATTGGACATGCATGGACGGAATGGAAGAAAAGGGCAGGAAAGCCAAATTGGGGGACAGAAAGGCATATATTTCTGAAAAGTAGACAAAATTCCAAGTTTAGGAAGGGGTGCTTTGCATAGGTCAGGTGTCAAGACCGGTGGGGGGTCTGTACTTCCGCTCTCTATATGGTAGAGGAGAGGCACAGAGGACCCCAGCCAAGATTCTCGATTATGGTAGCAATGGACGAGCAATCAAGGCCTAGCTTCTCAGGAGGTGATGCAGGCTGGTTCTTAAGTACAGTGTATCCCCAAGCCCCCACAAAGGAATGTCCACACACTGTATTACTGAAAACACATGTCTTTATATAATTAATATTCAAGGGTTATGTACACTTATCACAACAACGCACTTTGTGCTCAGGAAAACCAATAATGATAAATATCTACAATTCTAAAGTGGTACCACTAATATTAGACCTCATAACAGTGCATTCACAATACTGTAGCAATGGCACGCAGATCAATAAGAAGGAAACCAGCAATAGAGAGAGGAGAGATACTAGAGGGTTGAAACAATAGGCAGAAGACTGGCCCTCGCTACTGGACACAGTTCTGTGTGGAGATCCCCCCACCTGGGCAACCTGTAAAATAAAGAGATATAACACAAGCCCAGTCCATATATTGTTCAATAGTCTTATTCTCTCCTCCAATGTTTTTACCCCCCCAATGTACCTGGTGGAGTCGAGTTCTTCGAAGAGGCGTCGACAGATCCTTCTTGAGCGACCCCCTTTCAAGCGGGAGTCACGGATCGTCGACAGGCGTCGAGAAACGTCGAAGACCTCGGGGTTCGGCGACGGGGAATCGACGGCCCTTCTTGAATGCCTTCCCTTGCAAGCGGGAGACACGGGGCGTCGAACGTCCGTCGACAAACGAGGTAGAACGATGTCGAAGAGGCGGCAGCTTCGTCCGAGCGGTGCTCGTCGGCGTCGGGGCGTCGGCGTCCTGCAAGGCGGAGGTGTGCGGGGCACCTCGATGACAATAGTTCTGGACCGCAAAGATTGTAGAGACGGAAGCCCAGCAAGGGCGTCGGGTCGTCCGAGTCTTTGAGGTCGTTGGGTGGCGGGAAACCCACCGGCAGGTTTCTCCTCGGCGCGTTGGTCGTCCTCGACTTCTCCGGCAGGATAAGCGGTCGACGATGCGGTCGAGGGAGTCCTTCGATTCGAATGTTCTTAGGCAAAGGAGCGGACGGCTCCGGTCGTCGGCGGCACGGCGTCAAGTGGTTCCCACGGCTGGGCAACACAACTTCGATGGGCCTCCAGCGGTTACACAAACCTGCGAACCCTGGTCGACGGCAATGGACTTCGACGGCGTCGATGTCCGGGTGCTTCACTTCGATCTCCTCGGCGGTCCCGTCTCGGGTCGGCAGCCTTTCGAGGGTCTGACTTCCAGGGCGCTTCGGCGAAGATGTAGCGGTGCTCGATGGTCACTCGGAGCACGGGAAGAGGGCGCCTTACCAGGTCCTCTCTCGGATCAGTCCTCGACGAACACGGCAGCCTTCGGATCGGTCGAAGCAAATGCAGCAGCAAGTCTTCTTCTTCCAGCTGGGCGTCGAGGGTCAGCAGTTCCAGTTACTCTTGAGTGGAGACTCAGCTTCTGAAGGCTTCTGAACGCTTCTGAACGTGTCTGAACGTTCCTGAAGGTTCCTGAACAATTTCCAGTGGTGAGAGGTCCCCAGATATACTATTCTGTCTCTCATCCACACTGCTGGCACACACACAGCAGCCAATCACACAGAAGGGCATTCATGCAGTCAGTCAGCCAATCAGGCACACAGTGCATTCAGGCCACACTCCTCCCTTTCAGACACTCACAACAAGGAATGTGGATTGGGACAAGTACCCAGCCATTCAACACTACACACTGCATTCAGGCCAGTTTCGGGCAGGGCTGTCTCAGTCTTTGTCTCACATGCCAGAAACCAGACAACCACAACAAGGAGTGTATATTGGTCACCCACTCCATTCACCCAGGTCCCACCCACAGGAGGTACCCACAACATACAGTGAATGGGAAGGCTCCAGTCAGTCTAGCTGGGCCTTCACAACAACACCATATATGGAACTTCCACCCAACAGCCGGTCAGGGGGAAGGGACAGAGACAGGGCTTCCCAGGACTTTGGGAAAAACAAGATAACAGGCAATAGAAAGCAAGAGGCCACAGGGGCCATCTTGTTTCCTATCAGGAATCAACTGATTCCAATGGCAGGGCCTGGGTATCCCAAAATGGAGGACACCCGGAGCACCTGTCGAATTCAGCACGGAGCTGCCACCAGCCCATACCCTGCTCTGTGGGCCACCCACAGGTGCCCAAAAACATACACTAGGGGCACAGGGTTGTACCCCTACCCATGGGTGCCATAAGGGTATCCCATGGGTCTGTTCACAAACCAAAAGAGAGAGCTGCACCGCCAGGAGTCCCACATGGACTCCTGGGCAGAAAACACGACAGAACACACGATAAAAACAGAAAAAGGACAAGGATTCAGAGGCCCTGTCCCTCAGATGCATTTCCAGCATCACATCAGGCAACAACTAGGTAGGGGAAACTGCCGTCGAATGGGGGAAAAGCGGGAAAATGACTGAAAAAAAAGGTATGTATTGGACATGGTTGGCTTGGTACGGCAATGGCTTCTATGAATTTTGAGAAAAGCAATGCTACATTCCCCCGACTCTTGCAGTTAGGAGAGCATACCATTTTTGTAGTGTTTTTAAAAAACAAGCAATAGCACAAGCCAAACACTGAGCCATGGTACACAGGAGTTTTACGCTCACGGCCTGACCAGACGCACTTAGCATGTGTAAATTGGGAAAAACAATGTGGTGAGGAACAGCAGACATACATTTCTTGAAAGAGCACAGGCAGACCTTTTCAAGGGTAGGTGACTTGTGCAGGTTACAAAAGTGTATGGTGGTTAAAGCAGCGACTAAATGTAGGTCACATTTGGGAAAAGAAAGGGTTGTGAGACAAAGGGCACCAGCAAATGGGTCAAAACGTTATGAAAACCACACAAACACAACACATGGCCTACCGTCCCACGTTCCCACAGGTGACCCGATGAAAACGGTACCCCACATGTGTGGGTGCACCTACCTGGCCGCCAAGGGGAAAGCCTAAAACACATGTAACCCCAAGTCTGTATTCAGAGCGAAATCTCAGACATTCTGCCGACCGGCACAAGGTACAGATATGGGCCTCGGGTGTCCAAGCCACCAAGGAAAACAGGGAACCCCATGCATTTCCGAAAAGAGGACACCCGTGGGAATCCGCAGAGGTATGATTTGCGCACATCGCCCCAGATTCTATTACCCAGACAGCCCCGCAAAGTCCGAAATGTGGAGAAAAAAAATGCTTTTTCCGCACATTTTGCTCGACGCACCCATCGAAACACGCCCCCAACAACACATGGCCTACTGTCACGCATTCCCACAGGTGTCCCGATGAAAACGGTACCTCACATGTGTGGGTGCAGCTACCTGGCCGCCAAGGGGAAAGCCTAAAACACAAGTAACCCCAAGTCTTTTTTCAGAGGGAAATCTCAGACATTCTGCCGACCGGCACAACGTACAGATATGGGCCTCGGGTGTCCAAGCCACCAAGGAAAACGGGGACCCCCATGCATTTCCAAAAAGAGGACACCCGTGGGAATCCGCAGAGGTATGATTTGCGCACATCGCCCCAGATTTTATTACCCAGACAGCCCCGCAAAGTCCGAAATGTCGGGAAAAAAATGCTTTTTCCGCACATTTCACTCGACGCACCCATCGAAACACGCCCCCAACAACACATGGCCTACCGTCACACGTTCCCACAGGTGTCCCAATGAAAATGGTACCTCACATGTGTGGGTGCACCTACCTGGCCGCCAAGGGGAAAGCCTAAAACACAAGTAACCCCAAGTCTGTTTTCAGAGCAAAATCTCAGACATTCTGCCGACCGGCACAACGTACAGATATGGGCCTCGGGTTTCCAAGCCACAGAGGAAAACAGGGAACCCCATGCATTTCCGAAAAGAGGACACCCGTGGGAATACGCAGAGGTAGGATTTGCGCACATCGCCCCACAATTTATTACCCAGACAGCCCTGCAAATTCCGAAATGTGGGGAATAAAATGCTTTTTCCGCACATTTCGCTCGACGCACCCATCGAAACACGCCCCCAAAAACACATGGACTACCGTCACGCGTCCCCACATGTGTCCCGATGAAAACGGTACCTCACATGTGTGGGTGCACCTACCTGGCCGCCAAGGGGAAAGCCTAAAACACAAGTAACCCCAAGTCTGTTTTCAGAGCGAAATCTCAGACATTCTGCCGACCGGCACAACGTACAGATATGGGCCTCGGGTGTCCAAGCCACCGAGGAAAACAGGGAACCCCATGCATTTCCGAAAAGAGGACACCCGTGGGAATCCGCAGAGGTATGATTTGCGCACATCGCCCCAGAATGTATTACCCAGACAGCCCTGCAACGTCCGAAATGTGGGGAAAAAAACGCTTTTTCCGCACATTTTGCTCGACGCACCCATCGAAACACGCCCCCAACAACACATGGCCTACCGCCACGCGTTCCCACAGGTGTTCCGATGAAAACGGTACCTCACATGTGTGGGTGCACCTACCTGGCCGCCAAGGGGAAAGCCTAAAACACAAGTAACCCCAAGTCTGTTTTCAGAGCGAAATCTCAGACATTTTGCCGACCGGCTTAACGTACAGATATAGGCCTCGGGTGTCCAAGCCACCAAGGAAAACGGGGAACCCCATGCATTTCCGAAAAGAGGACACCCGTGGGAATCCGCAGAGGTATGATTTGCGCACATCCCCCCAGATTTTATTACCCAAACAGCCCCGCAAAGTCCGGAAAGTCGGGAAAAAAACGCTTTTTCCGCACATTTCGCTCAACGCACCCATCGAAACACGCCCCCAACAACACATGGCCTACTGTCACACGTTCCCACAGGTGTCCCGATGAAAACGGTACCTCACATGTGTGGGTGCACCTACCTGGCCGCCAAGGGCAAAGCCTAAAACACAAGTAACCCCAAGTCTGTTTTCAGAGGGAAATCTCAGACATTCTGCCGACCGGCACAACGTACAGATATGGGCCTCGGGTGTCCAAGCCACCGAGGAAAACAGGGAACCCCCTGCATTTCCGAAAAGAGGACACCCGTGGGAATCTGCAGAGGTATGATTTGCGCACATCGCCCCAGAATTTATTACCCAGACAGCCCTGCAAAATCCGAAATGTGGGGAAAAAAACGCTTTTTCCGCACATTTCGCTCGACGCACCCATCGAAATACGCCCCCAACAACACATGGCCTACCATCACGCGTTTCCACAGTTGTCCCGATGAAAACGGTACCTCACATGTGTGGGTGCACCTACTAAGCCGCCAAGGGGAAAGCATAAAACACAAGTAACCCCAAGTCTGTTTTCAGAGCGAGATCTCAGACATTCTGCCGACCGGCACAACGTACAGATATGGGCCTCGGGTGTCTAAGCCACCAAGGAAAACAGGGAACCCCATGAATTTCCGAAAAGAGGACACCTGTGGGTATGCGCAGAGGTATGATTTGCGCACATCGCCCCAGAATGTATTACCCAGACAGCCCTGCAAACTCCGAAATGTGGGGAAAAACACATTTTCCGCACATTTCGCTCGATGCACCCATCGAAACACGCCCACAACAACAGATGGCCTACCGTCACGCATTCCCAAAGATGTCCCGATGAAAACGGTACCTCACATGTGTGGGTGCACCTACCTGGCCGCCAAGGGGAAAGCCTAAAACACTGCTATCCCCCCCAAAGGGTTTGGGGAGGCAACCGACAGATTTAGGCCTGGGGTGCTTCAGCCAACAAGAAAAAAAGGAACCCCCATGCATTTCCGAAAAGAGGACACCCGTGGGAATCCGCAGAGGTATGAATTGCGCACATCGGCCCAGAATTTATTACCCAGACAGCCCTGCAAAGTCCGAAATGTGGGGAAAAAACGCTTTTTCCGCATATTTCGCTCGACATACCCATGGAAACACGCCCCCAACAACACATGGCCTACCGTCACGCATTCCCACAGGTGTCCCGATGAAAACGGTACCTCACCTGTGTGGGTGCACCTACCTGGCTGCCAAGGGGAAAGCCTAAAACACAAGTAACCCCAAGTCTGTTTTCAGAGCGAAATCTCAGAAATTCTGCCGACTGGCACAACGTACAGATATGGGCCTCGGGTGTCCAAGCCACCAAGGAAAACGGGGAACCCCATGCATTTCCGAAAAGAGGACACCTGTGGGAATCCGCAGAGGTATGATCGGCGCACATCGCCCCAGATTTTATTACCCAGACAGCCCCGCAAAGTCCGAAAAGTCGGGAAAAAAACGCTTTTTCCGCACATTTCGCTCGACGCACCCATCGAAACATGCCCCCAACAACACATGGCCTACTGTCCCGTGTTCCCACAGGTGTCCCGATGAAAACGGTACCTCACATGTGTGGGTGCACCTACCTGGCTGGCAAGGGGCAAGCCGAAAACGCAAGCTACCCCCAGTCTGTTTGCAGAGGGGAATCTCAGCCATTCTGCCGACCGGCACAACATACAGATATGGGCCTCGGGTGTCCAAGCCACCGAGGAAAACAGGGAACCCCATGAATTTCCGAAAAGAGGACACCCGTGGGAATCCGCAGAGGTATGATTTGCGCACATCGCCCCAGAATGTATTACCCAGACAGCCCTGCAAAGTCCGAAATGTGGGGAAAAAAACGCATTTTCCGCACATTTTGCTCGATGCACCCATCGAAAAACGCCCCCAACAACAAATGGCCTACTGTAACGCATTCCCACAGGTGTCCCGATGAAAACGGTACCTCACAAGTGTGGGTGCACCTACCTGGCCGCCAAGGGGAAAGCCTAAAACACTGCTATCCCCCCCAAAGGGTTTGGGGAGGCAACCGACAGATTTAGGCCTGGGGAACTTCAGCCAACAAGAAAAACAGGAACCCCCATGCATTTCCGAAAAGAGGACACCGGTGGGAATCCGCAGAGGTATGAATTGCGCACATCGGCCCTGAATTTATTACCCAGACAGCCCTGCAAAGACCGAAATGTGGGGAAAAAACGCTTTTTCCGCACATTTCGTTCGACGTACCCATGGAAACACGCCCCCAACAACACATGGCCTACCGTCACGCGTTCCCACAGGTGTCCCGATGAAAACGGTACCTCACATGTGTGGGTGCACCTACCTGGCTGCCAAGGGGAAAGCCTAAAACACAAGTAACCCCAAGTCTGTTTTCAGAGAGAAATCTCAGACATTCTGCCGACCGGCACAACGTACAGATATGGGCCTCGGGTGTCCGAGCCACCAAGGAAAACGGGGAACCCCATGCATTTCCGAAAAGAGGACACCCGTGGGAATCCGCAGAGGTATGATTGGCGCACATCGCCCCAGATTTTATTACCCAGACAGCCCCGCAAAGTCCGAAAAGTAAGGGAAAAAAATGCTTTTTCCGCACATTTCGCTTGACGCACCCATCGAAACATGCCCCCAACAACACATGGCCTACTGTCCCGCGTTCCCACAGGTGTCCCGATGAAAACGGTACCTCACATGTGTGGGTGCACCTACCTGGCTGACAAGGGGAAAGCCTAAAACACAAGTAACCCCAATTCTGTTTTCAGAGCGAAATCTCAGACATTCTGCCGACCGGCACAACGTAGAGATTTGGGCCTCGGGTGTCCAAGCCACCAAGGAAAACGGGGAACCCCATGCATTTCCGAAAAGAGGACACCCGTGGGAATCCGCAGAGGTATGATTGGCGCACATCGCCCCAGATTTTATTACCCAGACAGCCCCGCAAAGTCCGAAAAGTCGGGAAAAAAACGCTTTTTCCGCACATTTCGCTCGACGCACCAATCGAAACACGCCCCCAACAACACATGGCCTACTGTCCCGCGTTCCCACAGGTGTGCCGATGAAAACGGTACCTCACATGTGTGGGTGCACCTACCTGGCTGGCAAGGGGCAAGCCGAAAACACAAGCAACCCCCAGTCTGTTTGCAGAGGGGAATCTCAGCCATTCTGCCGACCGGCACAACATACAGATATGGGCCTCGGGTGTCCAAGCCACCAAGGAAAACAGGGAGCCCCATGCATTTCTGAAAAGAGGACACTGATGGGAATCCACAGAGGTATGATTTGCGCACATCGCCTTAGAATTTATTACCCAGACACCCCCGCAAATCCGAAATGTCGGGAAAAAAACACTTTTTCCGCAATTTCGCTCGACGCACCAATCGAAACACGCTCCCAACAACACATCGCCTACCGTCACGCGTTCCCACACGTGTCCCGATGAAAACGGTACCTCACGTGTGTGGGTGCACCTACCTGGCCGCCAAGGGGAAAGCCTAAAACACAAGTAACCCAAAGTCTGTTTTCAGAGCGAAATCTCAGACATTCTGCCGACCGGCACAACGTACAGATATGGGCCTCGGGTGTCCAAGCCACCAAGGAAAACGGGGAACCCCATGCATTTCCGAAAAGAGGACACCCGTGGGAATCCGCAGAGTTATGATTTGTGCACATCGCCCCAGAATTTATTACCCAGACAGCCCCGCGAAGTCCGAAATGTGGGGAAAAAAATGCTTTTTCTGCACATTTCACTCAATGCACCCATCGAAACACGCCCCCAACAACACTTGGCCTACCGTCACACGTTCCCACAGGTGTCCCGATGAAAACGGTACCTCACATGTGTGGGTGCACCTACCTGGCCGCCAAGGGGAAAGCCTAAAACACAAGTAACCCAAAGTCTGTTTTCAGAGCGAAATCTCAGACATTCTGCCGACCGACACAACGTACAGATATGGGCCTCGGGTGTCCAAGCCACCAAGGAAAACGGGGAACCCCATGCATTTCCGAAAAGAGGACACCCGTGGGAATCCGCCGAGGTATGATTGGCGCACATCGCCCCAGATTTTATTACCCAGACAGCCCCGCAAAGTCCGAAAAGTCGGGAAAAAAATGCTTTTTCCGCACATTTCACTCAACGCACCCATCGAAACACGCCCCCAACAACACATGGCCTACCGTCCCGCTTTCCCAAAGGTATCTCGATGAAAACGGTACCTCACATGTGTGGGTGCACCTACCTGGCCGCCAAGGGGAAAGCCTAAAACACAAGCAACCCCAAGTCTGTTTTCAGAGCGAAATCTCAGACATTTAGCCGACCGGCACAACGTACAGATATGGGCCTCGGGTGTCCAAGCCACCGAGGAAAACAGGACAGGAAACCCCATGCATTTCCAAAAAGAGGACACCCTTGGGAATCCGCAGAGGTATGATTTGCGCACATCGACCCAGAATTTTTTACCCAGACAGCCCTGCAAAGTCCGAAATGTCAGGAAAAAAACACTTTTTCTGCACATTTCGCTCGACGCACCCATCAAAACACGCCCCCAACAACACATGGCCTACCGTCACGTGCTCCCACAGGTGTCCCGATGAAAACGGTACCTCACATGTGTGGGTGCACCTACCTGGCCGCCAAGGGGAAAGCCTAAAACACAAGTAACCCCAAGTCTGTTTTCATGGCGAAATCTCAGACATTCTGCCGACCGGCACAACGTACAGATATGGGCCTCGGGTGTCCAAGCCACTGAGGAATACAGGGAACCCCATGCATTTCCGAAAAGAGGACACCCGTGGGAATACGCAGAGGTATGATTTGCGCACATCGCCCCAGATTTTATTACCCAGACAGCCCCGCAAAGTCCGAAATGTCGGGAAAAAAACGCCTTTTCCGCACATTTCGCTCGACGCACCCGTCGAAACACGCCCCCAACAAAACATGACCTACCGTCACGCGTTCCCACAGGTGTCCCGATGAAAACGGTACCTCACATGTGTGGGTGCACCTACCTGGCCGCCAAGGGGAAAGCCTAAAACACAAATAACCCCAAGTCTGTTTTCAGAGGGAAATCTCAGACATTCTGCCGACCGGCAAAACGTACAGATATGGGCCTCGGGTGTCCAAGCCACCGAGGAAAACAGGGAACCCCATGCATTTCTGAAAAGAGGACACCCGTGGGAATCTGCAGAGGTATGATTTGCGCACATCGCCCCAGAATTTATTACCCAGACAGCCCTGCAAAGTCCGAAATGTGGGGAAAAAAATGCTTTTTCCGCACATTTCATTCGATGCACCCATCGAAACACGCCCCCAACAACACATGGCCTACCGTCACACGTTCCCACAGGTGTCCCGATGAAAACGGTACCTCACATGTGTGGGTGCACCTACCTGGCCGCCAAGGGGAAAGCCTAAAACACAAGTAACCCCAAGTCTGTTTTCAGAGCGAAATCTCAGACATTCTGCCGACCGGCACAACGTACAGATATTGGCCTCGGGTGTCCAAGCCACCAAGGAAAACGGGGAACCCCATGCATTTCCGAAAAGAGGACACCCGTGGGAATCCGCAGAGGTATGATTGGCGCACATCGCCCCAGATTTTATTACCCAGACAGCCCCGCAAAGTCCGAAAAGTCGGGAAAAAAACGCTTTTTCCGCACATTTCGCTCGACGCACCCATCGAAACACGCCCCCAACAACACATGGCCTACCGTCCCGCTTTCCCAAAGGTATCTCGATTAAAACGGTACTTCACATGTGTGGGTGCACCTACCTGGATGGCAAGGGGCAAGCCGAAAACGCAAGCAACCCTCAGTCTGTTTGCAGAGGGGAATCTCAGCCATTCTGCCGACCGGCACAACATACAGATATGGGCCTCGGGGTGTCCAAGCCACCAAGGAAAACAGGGAGCCCCATGCATTTCCAAAAAGAGGACACCAGTGGGAATCCGCAGAGGTATGATTTGCGCACATCGCCTTAGAATTTATTACCCAGACACCCCCGCAAATCCGAAATGTCGGGAAAAAAACACTTTTTCCGCAATTTCGCTCGACGCACCAATCGAAACACGCTCCCAACAACACATCGCCTACCGTCACGCGTTCCCACACGTGTCCCGATGAAAACGGTACCTCACGTGTGTGGGTGCACCTACCTGGCCGCCAAGGGGAAAGCCTAAAACACAAGTAACCCAAAGTCTGTTTTCAGAGCGAAATCTCAGACATTCTGCCGACCGGCACAACGTACAGATATGGGCCTCGGGTGTCCAAGCCACCAAGGAAAACGGGGAACCCCATGCATTTCCGAAAAGAGGACACCCGTGGGAATCCGCAGAGTTATGATTTGTGCACATCGCCCCAGAATTTATTACCCAGACAGCCCCGCGAAGTCCGAAATGTGGGGAAAAAAATGCTTTTTCTGCACATTTCACTCAATGCACCCATCGAAACACGCCCCCAACAACACTTGGCCTACCGTCACACGTTCCCACAGGTGTCCCGATGAAAACGGTACCTCACATGTGTGGGTGCACCTACCTGGCCGCCAAGGGGAAAGCCTAAAACACAAGTAACCCAAAGTCTGTTTTCAGAGCGAAATCTCAGACATTCTGCCGACCGACACAACGTACAGATATGGGCCTAAGGTGTCCAAGCCACCAAGGAAAACGGGGAACCCCATGCATTTCCGAAAAGAGGACACCCGTGGGAATCCGCCGAGGTATGATTGGCGCACATCGCCCCAGATTTTATTACCCAGACAGCCCCGCAAAGTCCGAAAAGTCGGGAAAAAAATGCTTTTTCCGCACATTTCACTCAACGCACCCATCGAAACACGCCCCCAACAACACATGGCCTACCGTCCCGCTTTCCCAAAGGTATCTCGATGAAAACGGTACCTCACATGTGTGGGTGCACCTACCTGGCCGCCAAGGGGAAAGCCTAAAACACAAGCAACCCCAAGTCTGTTTTCAGAGCGAAATCTCAGACATTTAGCCGACCGGCACAACGTACAGATATGGGCCTCGGGTGTCCAAGCCACCGAGGAAAACAGGACAGGAAACCCCATGCATTTCCAAAAAGAGGACACCCTTGGGAATCCGCAGAGGTATGATTTGCGCACATCGACCCAGAATTTTTTACCCAGACAGCCCTGCAAAGTCCGAAATGTCAGGAAAAAAACACTTTTTCTGCACATTTCACTCGACGCACCCATCAAAACACGCCCCCAACAACACATGGCCTACCGTCACGTGCTCCCACAGGTGTCCCGATGAAAACGGTACCTCACATGTGTGGGTGCACCTACCTGGCCGCCAAGGGGAAAGCCTAAAACACAAGTAACCCCAAGTCTGTTTTCATGGCGAAATCTCAGACATTCTGCCGACCGGCACAACGTACAGATATGGGCCTCGGGTGTCCAAGCCACTGAGGAATACAGGGAACCCCATGCATTTCCGAAAAGAGGACACCCGTGGGAATACGCAGAGGTATGATTTGCGCACATCGCCCCAGATTTTATTACCCAGACAGCCCCGCAAAGTCCGAAATGTCGGGAAAAAAACGCCTTTTCCGCACATTTCGCTCGACGCACCCGTCGAAACACGCCCCCAACAAAACATGACCTACCGTCACGCGTTCCCACAGGTGTCCCGATGAAAACGGTACCTCACATGTGTGGGTGCACCTACCTGGCCGCCAAGGGGAAAGCCTAAAACACAAATAACCCCAAGTCTGTTTTCAGAGGGAAATCTCAGACATTCTGCCGACCGGCAAAACGTACAGATATGGGCCTCGGGTGTCCAAGCCACCGAGGAAAACAGGGAACCCCATGCATTTCTGAAAAGAGGACACCCGTGGGAATCTGCAGAGGTATGATTTGCGCACATCGCCCCAGAATTTATTACCCAGACAGCCCTGCAAAGTCCGAAATGTGGGGAAAAAAATGCTTTTTCCGCACATTTCATTCGATGCACCCATCGAAACACGCCCCCAACAACACATGGCCTACCGTCACACGTTCCCACAGGTGTCCCGATGAAAACGGTACCTCACATGTGTGGGTGCACCTACCTGGCCGCCAAGGGGAAAGCCTAAAACACAAGTAACCCCAAGTCTGTTTTCAGAGCGAAATCTCAGACATTCTGCCGACCGGCACAACGTACAGATATTGGCCTCGGGTGTCCAAGCCACCAAGGAAAACGGGGAACCCCATGCATTTCCGAAAAGAGGACACCCGTGGGAATCCGCAGAGGTATGATTGGCGCACATCGCCCCAGATTTTATTACCCAGACAGCCCCGCAAAGTCCGAAAAGTCGGGAAAAAAACGCTTTTTCCGCACATTTCGCTCGACGCACCCATCGAAACACGCCCCCAACAACACATGGCCTACCGTCCCGCTTTCCCAAAGGTATCTCGATTAAAACGGTACTTCACATGTGTGGGTGCACCTACCTGGATGGCAAGGGGCAAGCCGAAAACGCAAGCAACCCTCAGTCTGTTTGCAGAGGGGAATCTCAGCCATTCTGCCGACCGGCACAACATACAGATATGGGCCTCGGGGTGTCCAAGCCACCAAGGAAAACAGGGAGCCCCATGCATTTCCAAAAAGAGGACACCAGTGGGAATCCGCAGAGGTATGATTTGCGCACATCGCCCCAGAATGTATTACCCAGACACCCCCGCAAATCTGAAATGTGGGGAAAAAAACGCATTTTCCGCACATTTAGCTCGGCGCACCCATCGAAACACGCCCCCAACAACACATGGCCTACCGTCACGCGTTCCCAAAGGTGTCCCGATGAAAACGGTTCCTCACATGTGTGGGTGCACCTACCTGGCCGCCAAGGGGAAAGCCTAAAACACAAGCAACCCCAAGTCTGTTTTCAGAGCGAAATCTCAGACATTTTGCCGACCGGCACAACGTACAGATATGGGCCTCGGGTGTCCAAGCCACCGAGGAAAACAGGACAGGAAACCCCATGCATTTCCAAAAAGAGGACACCCTTGGGAATCCGCAGAGGTATGATTTGCGCACATCGCCCCAGAATTTTTTACCCAGACTGCCCCCCAAAGTCCGAAATGTCAGGAAAAAAACGCCTTTTCCGCACATTTCGCTCGACGCACCCGTCGAAACACGCCCCCAGCAAAACATGACCTACCGTCACGCGTTCCCACAGGTGTCCCGATGAAAACGGTACCTCACATGTGTGGGTGCACCTACCTGGCCGCCAAGGGGAAAGCCTAAAACACAAGTAACCCCAAGTCTGTTTTCAGAGGGAAATCTCAGACATTCTGCCGACCGGCAAAACGTACAGATATGGGCCTCGGGTGTCCAAGCCACCGAGGAAAACAGGGAACCCCATGCATTTCGGAAAAGAGGACACCCGTGGGAATCCGCAGAGGTATGATTTGCGCACATCGCCCCAGAATTTATTACCCAGACAGCCCTGCAAAGTCCGAAATGTGGGGAAAAAAATGCTTTTTCCGCACATTTCACTTGATGCACCCATAGAAACACGCCCCCAACAACACATGGCCTACCGTCACACGTTCCCACAGGTGTCCCGATGAAAACGGTACCTCACATGTGTGCGTGCACCTACCTGACCGCCAAGGGGAAAGCCTAAAACACACATAACCCCAAGTCTGTTTTCAGAGCGAAATCTCAGACATTCTGCCGACCGGCACAACGTACAGATATGGGCCTCGGGTGTCCAAGCCACCAAGGAAAACGGGGAACCCCATGCATTTCCGAAAAGAGGACACCCGTGGGAATCAGCAGAGGTATGATTGGCGCACAGCGCCCCAGATTTTATTACCCAGAAAGCCCCGCAATGTCCGAAAAGTCAGGAAAAAAACGCTTTTTCCGCACATTTTGCTCGACGCACCCATTGAAAAACGCCCCCAACAACACATGGCCTACCGTCCCGCATTCCCACACGTGTCCCGATGAAAACGGTACCTCACATGTGTGGGTGTACCTACCTGGCTGGCAAGGGGCAATCCGAAAACGCAAGCAACCCCCAGTCTGTTTGCAGAGGGGAATCTCAGCCATTTTGCCGACCAGCACAACATACAGATATGGGCTTCGGGTGTCCAAGCCACCAAGGAAAACAGGGAGCCCCATGCATTTCCGAAAAGAGGACACCCGTGGGAATCTGCAGAGGTATGATTTGCACACATCGCCCCAGAATTTATTACCCAGACACCCCCGCAAATCAGAAATGTAGGGAAAAAAATGCATTTTCCGCACATTTAGATCAGCGCACCCATCGAAACACGCCCCCAACAACACATGGCCTACCGTCATGCGTTCCCACAGGTGTCCCGATGAAAACGGTTCCTCACATGTGTGGGTGCACCTACCTGGCCACCAAGGGGAAAGCCTAAAACACAAGCAACCCCAAGTCTGTTTTCAGAGCTAAATCTCAGACATTTTGCCGAACGGCACAACATACAGATATGGGCCTCGGGTGTCCAAGCCACCGAGGAAAACAGGACAGGAAACCCCATGCATTTCCGAAAAGAGGACACCCGTGGGAATCCGCAGAGGTATGATTTGCGCACATCGCCCCAGAATTTTTTACCCAGACAGCCCTGCAAAGTCCGAAATGTCGGGAAAAAAACACTTTTTCCGCACATTTCGCTCGACGCACCCATCAAAACACGCCCCAACAACACATGGTCTACCGTCACGCGCTCCCACAGGTGTCCCGATGAAAACGGTACCTCACATGTGTGGGTGCACCTACCTGGCCGCCAAGGGGAAAGCCTAAAACACAAGTAACCCCAAGTCTGTTTTCATGGCGAAATCTCAGACATTCTGCCGACCGGCACAACGTACAGATATGGGCCTCGGGTGTCCAAGCCACTGAGGAAAACAGGGAACCCCATGCATTTCCGAAAAGAGGACACCCGTGGGAATACGCAGAGGTATGATTTGCGCACATCGCCCCAGATTTTATTACCCAGACAGCCCCGCAAAGTCCGAAATGTCGGGAAAAAAACACCTTTTCCGCACATTTCGCTCGACGCACCCGTCGAAACACGCCCCCAACAAAACATGACCTACCGTCACGCAATCCCACAGGTGTCCCGATGAAAACGGTACCTCACATGTGTGGGTGCACCTACCTGGCCACCAAGGGGAAAGCCTAAAACACAAGTAACCCCAAGTCTGTTTTCAGAGGGAAATCTCAGACATTCTGCCGACCGGCAAAACGTACAGATATGGGCCTCGGGTGTCCAAGCCACCGAGGAAAACAGGGAACCCCATGCATTTCCGAAAAGAGGACACCCGTGGGAATCCGCAGAGGTATGATTTGCGCACATCGCCCCAGAATTTATTACCCAGACAGCCCTGCAAAGTCCGAAATGTGGGGAAAAAAATGCTTTTTCCGCACATTTCACTTGATGCACCCATAGAAACACGCCCCCAACAACACATGGCCTACCATCACACGTTCCCACAGGTGTCCCAATGAAAACGGTACCTCACATGTGTGCGTGCACCTACCTGACCGCCAAGAGGAAAGCCTAAAACACACATAACCCCAAGTCTGTTTTCAGAGCGAAATCTCAGACATTCTGCCGACCGGCACAACGTACAGATATGGGCCTCGGGTGTCCAAGCCACCAAGGAAAACGGGGAACCCCATGCATTTCCGAAAAGAGGACACCCGTGGGAATCAGCAGAGGTATGAATGGCGCACATCGCCCCAGATTTTATTACCCAGAAAGCCCCGCAATGTCCGAAAAGTCAGGAAAAAAACGCTTTTTCCGCACATTTTGCTCGACGCACCCATTTAAAAACGCCCCCAACAACACATGGCCTACCGTCCTGCATTCCCACACGTGTCCCGATGAAAACGGTACCTCACATGTGTGGGTGTACCTACCTGGCTGGCAAGGGGCAAGCCGAAAACGCAAGCAACCCCCAGTCTGTTTGCAGAGGGGAATCTCAGCCATTTTGCCGACCAGCACAACATACAGATATGGGCTTCGGGTGTCCAAGCCACCAAGGAAAACAGGGAGCCCCATGCATTTCCGAAAAGAGGACACCCGTGGGAATCTGCAGAGGTATGATTTGCACACATCGCCCCAGAATTTATTACCCAGACACCCCCGCAAATCAGAAATGTGGGGAAAAAAATGCATTTTCCGCACATTTAGATCGGCGTACCCATCGAAACACGCCCCCAACAACACATGGCCTACCGTCATGCGTTCCCACAGGTGTCCTGATGAAAACGGTACCTCACATGTGTGGGTGCACCTACCTGGCCGCCAAGGGGAAAGCCTAAAACAAAAGTAACCCCAAGTCTGTTTTCAGAGCGAAATCTCAGACATTTTGCCGACCGGCACAACGTACAGATATGGGCCTCGGGTGTCCAAGCCACCGAGGAAAACAGGGAACCCCATGCATTTCCGAAAAGAGGACAACCGTGGGAATACGCAGAGTTATGATTTGCGCACATCGCCCCAGAATTTTTTACCCAGACAGCCCTGCAAAGTCCGAAATGTCGGGAAAAAAACACTTTTTCCACACATTTCGCTCGACGCACCCATCAAAACACACCCCCAACAACACATGGCCTACTGTCACACGCTCCCACAGGTGTCCCGATGAAAATGGTACCTCACATGTGTGGGTGCACCTACCTGGCCGCCAAGGCGAAAGCCTATAACACAAGTAACCCCAAGTCTGTTTTCATGGCGAAATCTCAGACATTCTTCCGACCTGCACAACGTACAGATATGGGCCTCGGGTGTCCAAGCCACTGAGGAAAACAGGGAACCCCATGCATTTCCAAAAAGAGGATACCCGTGGGAATACGCAGAGGTATGATTTGCATACATCGCCCCAGAATTTATTACCCAGACAGCCCCGCAAAGTCCGAAATGTCGGGGAAAAAAAACTTTTTCCGCACATTTCGCTCGACGCACCCATCGAAACACGCCCCCAACAACACATGGCCTACCGTCACGCATTCCCACAGATGTCCCAATGAAAACGGTACCTCACATGTGTGGGTGCACCTACCTGGCTCCAAGGGGAAAGCCTAAAACACAAGTAACCCCAAGTCTGTTTTCAGAGGAAAATCTCAGACATTCTGCCGACCGGCAAAACGTACAGATATGGGCCTCGGGTGTCCAAGCCACCGAGGAAAACAGGGAACCCCATGCATTTCCGAAAAGAGGACTCCCGTGGGAATCCGCAGAGGTAGGATTTGCGCACATCGCCCCACAATTTATTACCCAGACAGCCCTGCAAAGTCCAAAATGTGGGGAATAAAATGCTTTTTCCGCACATTTCACTCGATGCACCCATCGAAACACGCACCAACAACACTTGGCCTACCATCACGTGTTCCCAAAGGTGTCCCGATGAAAACGGTACCTCACATGTGTGGGTGCACCTACCTGGCCGCCAAGGGGAAAGCCTAAAACACAAGTAACCCCAAGTGTGTTTTCAGAGCGAAATCTCAGACATTCTGCCGACCGGCACAACGTACAGATATGGGCCTCGGGTGTCCAAGCCACCGAGGAAACAGGGAACCCCATGCATTTCCAAAAAGAGGACACCCGTGGGAATACGCAGAGGTATGATTTGCGCACATCACCCCAGATTTTATTACCCAGACAGCCCCGCAAAGTCCGAAATGTCGGGAAAAAAACGCCTTTTCCGCACATTTCGCTCGACGCACCCATCGAAACACACCCCCAACAACACATGGCCTACCGTCACGCATTCCCACAGGTGTCCCGATGAAAACGGTACCTCACATGTGTGGGTGCACCTACCTGGCTGCCAAGGGGAAAGCCTAAAACACAAGTAACCCCAAGTCTGTTTTCAGAGGGAAATCTCAGACATTCTGCCGACCGGCAAAACGTACAGATATGGGCATCGGGTGTCCAAGCCACCGAGGAAAACAGGGAACCCCATGCATTTCCGAAAAGAGGACACCCGTGGGAATCCGCAAAGGTATGATTTGCGCACATCGCCCCAGAATTTATAACCCAGACAGCCCCGCAAAGTCCGAAATGTGGGGAAAAAAATGCTTTTTCCGCACATTTCACTCGATGCACCCATCGAAACACGCCCCCAACAACACTTGGCCTACCGTCACGCGTTCCCACAGGTGTCCCGATGAAAACAGTACCTCACATGTGTGGGTGCACCTACCTGGCCACCAAGGGGAAAGCCTAAAACACAAGTAACCCCAAGTCTGTTTTCAGAGCGAAATCTCAGACATTCTGCCGACCGGCACAACGTACAGATATGGGCCTCGGGTGTCCAAGCCACCAAGGAAAACGGGGAACCCCATGCATTTCCGAAAAGAGGACACCCGTGGGAATCCGCAGAGGTATGATTTGCATACATCGCCCCAGAATTTATTACCCAGACAGCCCCGCAAAGTCCGAAATGTCGGGGAAAAAAAACTTTTTCCGCACATTTCGCTCGACGCACCCATCAAAACACGCCCCCAACAACACATGGCCTACCGTCACGCGCTTCCACAGGTGTCCCAATGAAAACGGTACCTCACATGTGTGGGTGCACCTACCTGGCCGCCAAGGGGAAAGCCTAAAACACAAGTAACCCCAAGTCTGTTTTCATGGCGAAATCTCAGACATTCTGCCGACCGGCACAACGTACAGATATGGGCCTCGGGTGTCCAAGCCACTGAGGAAAACGGGGAACCCCATGCAATTCCGAAAAGAGGACACCCGTGGGAATCCGCAGAGGTATGATTTGCGCACATCGCCCCAGAATTTATTACCCAGACAGCCCTGCAAAGACCGAAATGTGGGGAAAAAAATGCTTTTTCCGCACATTTCACTCGATGCACCCATAGAAACACGCCCCCAACAACACATGGCCTACCGTCACACGTTCCCACAGGTGTCCCGATGAAAACGGTACCTCACATGTGTGCGTGCACCTACCTGACCGCCAAGGGGAAAGCCTAAAACACACATAACCCCAAGTCTGTTTTCAGAGCGAAATCTCAGACATTCTGCCGACCGGCACAACGTACAGATATGGGCCTCGGGTGTCCAAGCCACCAAGGAAAACGGGGAACCCCATGCATTTCCAAAAAGAGGACACCCGTAGGAATCAGCAGAGGTATGATTGGCGCACATCGCCCCAGATTTTATTACCCAGAAAGCCCCGCAATGTCCGAAAAGTCAGGAGAAAAACACATTTTCCGCACATTTTGCTCGACGCACCCATTGAAACACGCCCCCAACAACACATGGCCTACCGTCACGCCCTTCCACAGGTGTCCCGATGAAAACGGTACCTCACATGTGTGGGTTCACCTACCTGGCCGCCAAGGGGAAAGCCTAAAACACAAGTAACCCCAAGTCTGTTTTCATGGCGAAATCTCAGACATTCTGCCGACCGGCACAATGTACAGATATGGGCCTCGGGTGTCCATGCCACCAAGGAAAACGGGGAACCCCATGCATTTCCGAAAAGAGGACACCCGTGGGAATCCGCAGAGGTATGATTGGCGCACATCGCCCCAGATTTTATTACCCAGACAGCCCCGCAAAGTCCGAAAAGTCGGGAAAAAAACGCTTTTTCCGCACATTTCGCTCGACGCATCCATCGAAACACGCCCCCAACAACACATGGCCTACCGTCCCGCTTTCCCAAAGGTATCTCGATTAAAACGGTACTTCACATGTGTGGGTGCACCTACCTGGCTGGCAAGGGCCAAGCCGAAAACGCAAGCAACCCTCAGTCTGTTTGCAGAGGGGAATCTCAGCCATTCTGCCGACCGGCACAACATACAGATATGGGCCTCGGGTGTCCAAGCCACCAAGGAAAACAGGGAGCCCAATGCATTTCCGAAAAGAGGACACCAGTGGGAATCCGCAGAGGTATGATTTGCGCACATCGCCCCAGAATGTATTACCCAGACACCCCAGCAAATCTGAAATGTGGGGAGAAAAACGCATTTTCCGCACATTTAGCTCGGCGCCCCCATCGAAACACGCCCCCAACAACACATGGCCTACCGTCACGCGTTCCCACAGGTGTCCCGATGAAAACGGTTAATCACATGTGTGGGTGCACCTACCTGGCCGCCAAGGGGAAAGTAAAAAACACAATCAACCCCAAGTCTGTTTTCAGAGCGAAATCTCAGACATTTTGCCGAACGGCACAACGTACAGATATGGGCCTCAGGTGTCCAAGCCACTGAGGAAAACAGGACAGGAAACCCCATGCATTTCCGAAAAGAGGACACCCGTGGGAATCCGCAGAGGTATGATTTGCGCACATCGCCCCAGAACTTTTTACCCAGACAGCCCCGCAAAGTCCGAAATGTCGGGAAAAAAACACTTTTTCCGCACATTTCGCTCGACGCACCCATCAAAACACGCCCCCAACAACACACGGTCTACCGTCACGCGTCCCCACAAGTGTCCCGATGAAAACGGTACCTCACATGTGTGGGTGCACCTACCTGGCCGCCAAGGGGAAAGCCTAAAACACAAGTAACCCCAAGTCTGTTTTCATGGCGAAATCTCAGACATTCTGCCGACCGGCACAACGTACAGATATGGGCCTCGGGTGTCCAAGCCACTGAGGAAAACAGGGAACCCCATGCATTTCCGAAAAGAGGACACCCGTGGGAATACGCAGAGGTATGATTTGCGCACATCGCCCCAGATTTTATTACCCAGACAGCCCCGCAAAGTCCTAAATGTCGGGAAAAAAACGCCTTTTCCGCACATTTCGCTCGACGCACCCGTCGAAACACGCCCCCAACAAAACATGACCTACCGTCACGCGTTCCCACAGGTGTCCCGATGAAAACGGTACCTCACATGTGTGGGTGCACCTACCTGGCCGCCAAGGGGAAAGCCTAAAACACAAGTAACCCCAATTCTGTTTAAAGAGGGAAATCTCAGACATTCTACCGACCGGCAAAACGTACAGATATGGGCCTCGGGTGTCCAAGCCACCGAGGAAAACAGGGAACCCCATGCATTTCCGAAAAGAGGACACCCGTGGGAATCCGCAGAGGTATGATTTGCACACATCGCCCCAGAATTTATTACCCAGACAGCCCTGCAAAGTCCGAAATGTGGGGAAAAAAATGCTTTTTCCGCACATTTCACTTGATGCACCCATAGAAACACGCCCCCAACAACACATGGCCTACCGTCACACGTTCCCACAGGTGTCCCGATGAAAACGGTACCTCACATGTGTGCGTGCACCTACCTGACCGCCAAGGGGAAAGCCTAAAACACACATAACCCCAAGTCTGTTTTCAGAGCGAAATCTCAGACATTCTGCCGACTGGCACAACGTACAGATATGGGCCTCGGGTGTCCAAGCCACCAAGGAAAACGGGGAACCCCATGCATTTCCGAAAAGAGGACACCCGTGGGAATCAGCAGAGGTCTGATTGGCGCACATCGCCCCAGATTTTATTACCCAGAAAGCCCCGCAATGTCCGAAAAGTCAGGAAAAAAACGCTTTTTCCGCACATTTTGCTCGAGGCACCCATTGAAAATCGCCCCCAACAACACATGGCCTACCGTCCCGCATTCCCACACGTGTCCCGATGAAAACGGTACCTCACATGTGTGGGTGTACCTACCTGGCTGGCAAGGGGCAAGCCGAAAACACAAGCAACCCCCAGTCTGTTTGCAGAGGGGAATCTCAGCCATTTTGCCGACCAGCACAACATACAGATATGGGCTTCGGGTGTCCAAGCCACCAAGGAAAACAGGGAGCCCCATGCATTTCCGAAAAGAGGACACCCGTGGGAATCTGCAGAGGTATGATTTGCACACATCGCCCCAGAATGTATTACCCAGACACCCCCGCAAATCAGAAATGTGGGGAAAAAAATGCATTTTCCGCACATTTAGATCGGCGTACCCATCGAAACACGCCCCCAACAACACATGGCCTACCGTCATGCGTTCCCACAGGTGTCCTGATGAAAACGGTACCTCACATGTGTGGGTGCACCTACCTGGCCGCCAAGGGGAAAGCCTAAAACACAAGTATTCCCAAGTCTGTTTTCAGAGCGAAATCTCAGACATTTTGCCGACCGGCACAACGTACAGATATGGGCCTCGGGTGTCCAAGCCACCGAGGAAAACAGGGAACCCCATGCATTTCCGAAAAGAGGACAACCGTGGGAATACGCAGAGTTATGATTTGCGCACATCGCCCCAGAATTTTTTACCCAGACAGCCCTGCAAAGTCCGAAATGTCGGGAAAAAAACACTTTTTCCGCACATTTCGCTCGACGCACCCATCAAAACACGCCCCCAACAACACATGGCCTACTGTCACACGCTCCCACAGGTGTCCCGATGAAAATGGTACCTCACATGTGTGGGTGCACCTACCTGGCCGCCAAGGGGAAAGCCTATAACACAAGTAACCCCAAGTCTGTTTTCATGGCGAAATCTCAGACATTCTGCCGACCGGCACAACGTACAGATATGGGCCTCGGGTGTCCAAGCCACTGAGGAAAACAGGGAACCCCATGCATTTCCAAAAAGAGGATACCCGTGGGAATACGCAGAGGTATGATTTGAGCACATCGCCCCAGATTTTATTACCCAGACAGCCCCGCAAAGTCCAAAATGTCGGGAAAAAAACGCTTTTTCCGCACATTTCGCTCGACGCACCCATCGAAACACGCCCCCAACAACACATGGCCTACCGTCCCGCTTTCCCAAAGGTATCTCGATTAAAATGGTACTTCAGATGTGTGGGTGCACCTACCTGGCTGGCAAGGGGCAAGCCGAAAACGCAAGCAACCCTCAGTCTGTTTGCAGAGGGGAATCTCAGCCATTCTGCCGACCGGCACAACATACAGATATGGGCCTCGGGTGTCCAAGCCACCAAGGAAAACAGGGAGCCCCATGCATTTCCGAAAAGAGGACACCAGTGGGAATCCGCAGTGGTATGATTTGCGCACATCGCCCCAGAATGTATTACCCAGACACCCCCGCAAATCTGAAATGTGGGGAAAAAAACGCATTTTCCGCACATTTAGCTCGGCGCACCCATCGAAACACGCCCCCAACAACACATGGCCTACCGTCACGCGTTCCCACAGGTGTCCCGATGAAAACGGTTCCTCACATGTGTGGGTGCACCTACCTGGCCGCCAAGAGGAAAGCCTAAAACACAAGCAACCCCAAGTCTGTTTTCAGAGCGAAATCTCAGACATTCTGCCGACCGGCACAACGTACAGATATGGGCCTCGGGTGTCCAAGCCACTGAGGAAAACAGGGAACCCCATGCATTTCCGAAAAGAGGACACCCGTGGGAATACGCAGAGGTATGATTTGCGCACATCGCCCCAGATTTTTTTACCCAGACAGCCCCGCAAAGTCTGAAATGTCAGGAAAAAAACACTTTTTCCGCACATTTCGCTCGACGCACCCATCAAAACACGCCCCCAACAACACATGGTCTACCGTCACGCATTCCCACAGGTGTCCCGATGAAAATGGTACCTCACATGTGTGGGTGCACCTACCTGGCCGCCAAGGGGAAAGCCTAAAACACAAGTAACCCCAAGTCTGTTTTCATGGCGAAATCTCAGACATTCTGCCGACCGGCACAACGTACAGATATGGGCCTCGGGTGTCCAAGCCACTGAGGAAAACAGGGAACCCCATGCATTTCCGAAAAGAGGACACCCGTGGGAATACGCAGAGGTATGATTTGCGCACATCGCCCCAGATTTTTTTACCCAGACAGCCCCGCAAAGTCCGAAATGTCGGGAAAAAAACGCCTTTTCCGCACATTTCGCTCGACGCACCCGTCGAAACACGCCCCCAACAAAACATGACCTACCGTCACTCGTTCCCACAGGTGTCCCGATGAAAACGGTACCTCACATGTGTGGGTGCACCTACCTGGCCGCCAAGGGGAAAGCCTAAAACACAAGTAACCCCAAGTCTGTTTTCAGAGGGAAATCTCAGACATTCTGCCGACCAGCACAACATACAGATATGGGCTTCGGGTGTCCAAGCCACCAAGGAAAACAGGGAGCCCCATGCATTTCCGAAAAGAGGACACCCGTGGGAATCTGCAGAGGTATGATTTGCACACATCGCCCCAGAATTTATTACCCAGACACCCCCGCAAATCAGAAATGTGGGGAAAAAAATGCATTTTCCGCACATTTAGATCGGCGTACCCATCGAAACACGCCCCAACAACACATGGCCTACCGTCATGCGTTCCCACAGGTGTCCTGATGAAAACGGTACCTCACATGTGTGGGTGCACCTACCTGGCCGCCAAGGGGAAAGCCTAAAACACAAGTAACCCCAAGTCTGTTTTCAGAGCGAAATCTCAGACATTTTGCCGACCGGCACAACGTACAGATATGGGCCTCGGGTGTCCAAGCCACCGAGGAAAACAGGGAGCCCCATGCATTTCCGAAAAGAGGACAACCGTGGGAATACGCAGAGTTATGATTTGCGCACATCGCCCCAGAATTTTTTACCCAGACAGCCCTGCAAAGTCCGAAATGTCGGGAAAAAAACACTTTTTCCACACATTTCGCTCGACGCACCAATCAAAACACGCCCCCAACAACACATGGCCTACTGTCACACGCTCCCACAGGTGTCCCGATGAAAATGGTACCTCACATGTGTGGGGGCACCTACCTGGCCGCCAAGGGGAAAGCCTATAACCCAAGTAACCCCAAGTCTGTTTTCATGGCGAAATCTCAGACATTCTGCCGACCGGCACAACGTACAGATATGGGCCTCGGGTGTCCAAGCCACTGAGGAAAACAGGGAACCCCATGCATTTCCAAAAAGAGGATACCCGTGGGAATACGCAGAGGTATGATTTGAGCACATCGCCCCAGATTTTATTACCCAGACAGCCCCGCAAAGTCCGAAATGTCGGGAAAAAAACGCCTTTTCCGCACATTTCGCTCGATGCACCCATCGAAACACGCCCCCAACAACACATGGCCTACCGTCACGCATTCCCACAGATGTCCCGATGAAAACGGTACCTCACATGTGTGGGTGCACCTACCTGGCTCCAAGGGGAAAGCCTAAAACACAAGTAACCCCAAGTCTGTTTTCAGAGGAAAAGCTCAGACATTCTGCCGACCGGCAAAACGTACAGATATGGGCCTCGGGTGTCCAAGCCACCGAGGAAAACAGGGAACCCCATGCATTTCCGAAAAGAGGACTCCCGTGGGAATCCGCAGAGGTATGATTTGCGCACATCGCCCCACAATTTATTACCCAGACAGCCCTGCAAAGTCCAAAATGTGGGGAAAAAAATGCTTTTTCCGCACATTTCACTCGATGCACCCATCGAAACACGCACCAACAACACTTGGCCTACCGTCACGCGTTCCCAAAGGTGTCCCGATGAAAACGGTACCTCACATGTGTGGGTGCACCTACCTGGCCGCCAAGGGGAAAGCCTAAAACACAAGTAACCCCAAGTGTGTTTTCAGAGCGAAATCTCAGACATTCTGCCGACCGGCACAACGTACAGATATGGGCCTCGGGTGTCCAAGCCACCGATGAAACAGGGAACCCCATGCATTTCCGAAAAGAGGACACCCGTGGGAATACGCAGAGGTATGATTTGCGCACATCGCCCCAGATTTTATTACCCAGACAGCCCCGCAAAGTCCGAAATGTCGGGAAAAAAACACCTTTTCCGCACATTTCGCTCGACGCACCCATCGAAACACACCCCCAACAACACATGGCCTACCGTCACGCATTCCCACAGGTGTCCCGATGAAAACGGTACCTCACATGTGTGGGTGCACCTACCTGGCCGCCAAGGGGAAAGCCTAAAATACAAGTAACCCCAAGTCTGTTTTCAGAGGGAAATCTCAGACATTCTGCCGACCGGCAAAACGTACAGATATGGGCATCGAGTGTCCAAGCCACCGAGGAAAACAGGAAACCCCATGCATTTCCGAAAAGAGGACACCCGTGGGAATCTGCAAAGGTATGATTTGCGCACATCGCCCCAGAATTTATAACCCAGACAGCCCCGCAAAGTCCGAAATGTGGGGAAAAAAATGCTTTTTCCGCACATTTCACTCGATGCACCCATCGAAACACGCCCCCAACAACACTTGGCCTACCGTCACGCGTTCCCACAGGTGTCCCGATGAAAACGGTACCTCACATGTGTGGGTGCACCTACCTGGCCACCAAGGGGAAAGCCTAAAACACAAGTAACCCCAAGTCTGTTTTCAGAGGGAAATCTCTGTTACGCTCACCTGGTTCCCACGGGGGCGTCGACCGGAACTGGGCCGCTGTTATTTCCACCAGCGTGACGTGTAGCGCCGAGATGACTGACTGGACTGGCCCGCTCAGCCTAGTTTGTTTGGCTCGCAAGAATATTCTTCTGCAAAGGAGAAGAGGAATTAACCACCCGTGGAATTGAGTGTCAACCCACCTTCCCCACTCCCGTTGTCTTCCCACTGATCACTCTTGATGTTCCCTCCTTAGCCTCACCTGATGGTTTGGAAGGATGAGCTCTCCATCCTGCGTCGACCGCAGGGGCGCGTTGACAACCAGTTACTTCACTGGCGTAGAGGAATTGGTGAGTTCCAGTATTGACTCTAAAGTCCAATTGTTCATAGGAGTTCAAATGTCTGCTCTTCACTCTGTCCGATTCCTTGCAGGTTGCCGATTAATCCACTCGAAGATTTCCAAATGGCACTCGGTAAGATTCAGGTAAGCCTATTGTGTTTTTCCCCTTAGGGGCCTGGTTATGGGGATGAAGCAGAGTTGACTTTGCCGACCCGAGATGAGGTGAGACCCCCGTGGTAAATCAGGTATGTTTTGTGGGGGGTAACTGGTATTGTCCTTGCTTTCTCCCCTTAGGTGCCGGGGTACGGCGATGAAGCAGAGTTGACTGTGCCGACCCGAAATGAGGTGAGTACCTCCCGTGGTAAATCAGGTAAGTCCTTGGGGGTAGCTTGTATGGCCTTAGAGAGTCCCCTTGCTCACCTTGCTGTCTTTGTCTCCTTAGGTGTCGGAGGGCAGCCGCGAGATGGAGAGAGCGTGATGGAATGCTGAAGTACCGCCAAGCAGGTGAGTTCAGCGCGGCGCCGTAGGAATGCAAAGCGATGCTTCAAAGACTTCTGTCTTTCAGTTCTGTGGCGAAATGGATCAGGATTCAGGTAAGGAATAAAGTTAAAACTCCTGTTCTAACCTTTATCCTTTTGTCTTCTTGTTTCAGGAGTCCCAGGACTGAAGCGGGCGTGGCTGAAGACTGGAGCTGCTGAAAACACGGTGAGTGTTACGCTGCAGCAAGCAGAATAACGCGAAGCACGTGTGGCTGTCCGGGCGTGGTTTAAATAGCCTTGGAAGAAGATCCAGGTAAGTATTCTTCCACAGCCCCACCCAAGTAACAAAATAGTCCCTTCAGTAAAATAGTCCCTCCTAAGCCTCATTTGGCTTGAGTCTTCATGCAGCATGGTCTGCCTCAGGTAAGTTATCAATAATGAGCTTTGCGCCCATGGCGCCAGGACTGACTTTATCTTTATGACTTTATCTTTATGAGCCTGGCGCCATAGGCGCCAGGACTGTACCCAAACAGCCCCTAACTGGGGCTTTTGGGCATGCTCCAAGTGGCATGATGCCTGCTTCCAGGGCTTCTGGGCCTTGTCTGGTCTTCCGGGGGCAGGCATCATGACAGCACTCCCCCTCAAGGCCCCTCCTAAAGTCGTTCTTCCCCTTGGCCGTGGTTTGTCTGGAAATTCCCGATGGAACCTCTTCACTAAACGAGGTGCATGCACGTGGTCACTAGGTTCCCAAGACCTTTTCTGTGGACCATAACCTTTCCAGTCAATTAGTTAAAAGAGTTTTGATCTCACTCTTTTTGAGTCCAAAATATTCTTCTATGAGGATAGGTTCAGGTGGATTGGTTAGCCTTGTACCTGTTTGCACTGGCTTCAAAAGAGACACATGGAAAACGGGATGGATTTGCATATGAGCAGGTAGGTCCAACTTGACGGCCACTGGGTTAATAATTGCCTTGACAGAAAATGGTCCCAAATACCTGGGGTTAAAGGTCCGAGTCACCTTGAGTGGTAAGTGCTTATTGGCTAACCATACTTGGTCCCCTATTTGGTATTGAGGAGCTTCACTTCTGTGCTGATCCGCATCCTTTTTGTATTTTTCCTTTTGCAAATGGATGGTTGCTTCTTTAAAAGCTTGTGTAATAACAGCGTGGTGATGGTCCACTGCGGGCATCTCTAAATGCTGGGGTGAGTCCAAGTCCGAGGTTCGAGGATGGTGCCCATAATTGGTAAAAAAAGGACTTTGTCCAGTTCCTGAGTGTACGGAATTATTGTACGCATACTCCTGCGATCCACAGAATGTCTTTCCAATTCCCCTCAGACTGATGTAGCATACAACGGAGGTACTGTTCAAGAGTCTGGTTGGTCCTCTCCGTTTGACCGTCGGTCTGAGGGTGGTGACTGGTCGAAAGCCTAACATCAATTTGTGCCAGTTGGCAGCATTTGCTCCAAAAATGTGAAATGAATTGACTGCCCCGATCTGAAATTAACACTGAAGGAAAGCCATGCTGGCGGACAACATTTTCAAGGAATTCCTTGGCCAGGATTGAAGCTGAAGGTATCCCTTTTAAAGGAATGAAGTGGGCCATTTTAGAAAAAAGATCTACAATAACTACAATGGTATTGTAACCTTGGTACGGGGGTAAATCCGTGATGAAGTCTAATGACAAGGTATGCCAAGGGGTAGGTGGTATGTCTAATGGTTGCAATAATCCAGCAAGTTTTTTCTTTTGCCCTTTATTTTGTGCGCAAATGCCACAAGACATGACAAATGACTTGACATCCTTTCGCCAGGTAGGCCACCAAAATTGCTTCCTAATTTTAGCTTCAGTTTTTGCAATACCCGGATGCCCTTCTATTAAGGTGTCACGGTAATGGGAAATAACAAGTTCCTGTAGTTCCTTTTGCGGTAAAAATAGCCGGCCTTGGTAATAAGGTAAATCATCGATGACAGAGTAATCTGGACCTTTCTTTGCCCAGTCCTGTAGGGCAACGGAATCAAAGAGTTGGTGGATCTTGTTTTGAATGTTCTCCAGTGTCTGTATGGAAGTCAGGCCAAGGATTCTCTGTTCCGGAATTATGGGTACGGGTTCTAAAGTTATTTCTGCTTCTCCCATTCCAATCCGGGACAAGGCGTCTGCTTTGCCATTCTTACAACCTGGTCGATAGGTTATTACAAAATCAAACTCGGCGAAGAACAATGCCCAACGGAGTTGGCGCGAAGATTGGGCTTTGGCTGTCTTCAGGTATTGTAAGTTGCGGTGATCGGTGATGACAGTGATGGTATGTCTGGCACCCAGTAGATAGTGCCGCCAAGCCTTGAAGGCGGACTTGATGGCCAGCAGCTCCTTGTTGGTTATGGCATAGTTTAATTCGGGGGCTGAAAATTTTCTTGACCAAAACGCCACTGGGTGAAGCTGGTTAGTTTCAGGATCCTTTTGGGAAAGGACTGCTCCCATGGCTGAACTGGATGCATCTGTTTCCACTATGTAGGGAAGCTCGGAGCGTGGGTGTCTTAATATGGGAGCAGATGTGAATTTAGCTTTTAACTCTTGGAAGGCATTCTCAGCTTCCTCTGTCCACACAAAGCGTTTGTTTTTTCGCAATAGTGTTGTGATGGGATGTACAATGTGCGAGAAGTCCGGGATAAACCTGCAGTAGAAATTGGCAAAGCCAAGCATGCTTTGAACTCCTTTGATTGAACTTGGCGAAGGCCAATTAAGAATGGCATCCACTTTTCGTGTATCCATCCGGATTCCTCTCAGGGTCAGAATAAATCCAAGGAATTCCACTTCCGTAGTGTGGAAGATGCATTTTTCCAGTTTAGCATATAATTTATGCTGGCGTAACTTCTCTAGGACTGCTCCGACGTGTTTTACATGCTCAGATTCTGATAAAGAGTATACTAAGATGTCGTCGATGTAAACGACCACACAAACGTTGATAAGCTCTTGGAGGACATCGTTCATGAAGAACTGGAAGGCTGCTGGTGCATTGCATAGTCCGAAGGGCATCACCTGGTACTCAAATAGTCCGTACTTGGTGCGAAAAGCAGTCTTCCATTCGTCACCCTCTTTGACACGTACCAGATGATATGCCCCCCGAAGGTCTAGTTTCGTGTATATACAAGCGTCCTTCACCTGGTCTAGTAGTTCTGGGATCAAAGGCAGTGGGTATCGATTCTTGATGGTTATCTGATTCAGTGCGCGGTAGTCTATACATGTTCTAAGGTCGCCTTCCTTTTTCGGTACGAAGAACAAAGCTGAAGATGCAGGGGATTTGGACGGGCGAATGAAGCCATTAGCAAGGTACTGGTCTAGGTACTGGCTCAAATGAAGATTTTCGGGTTCCGTAAGGACATAGATTCTGCTGCAAGGTGGTTGTGCTCCAGGTACAAGATCTATTTGACAATCATACGATCTGTGAGGTGGTAAGGTGTTTGCCTGTTCCTTTTGGAAGACATCCTGAAAGTCTTGGTATTCAACAGGTAATTGCATGGCTACTGGAATTACTGGGGCCAGGACTGAGTTTTGAGTTTTCCTTGGGTAGCAGGTGTGAGCACATTCTGGGAAGGTTAGTCTCTTCTTTCGCCAATCAATACAGGGATTATGTTTTTCCAACCAAGGTATCCCCAGTATCAGCTGAAACTGTGGGGCCTTGATTAAGTCAAACATCATAGCCTCTCGATGCCCATCTTGACTCAGCAATGTCATCTCTGCAGTGGAATGAGTTACGGGTCCAGAGGCAATTTCCGTTCCATCTACAGTGGTGACAACATCGGCCGTGGTCTTCCGGGTGAGAGATAGATTCATCCTGGTAGCCAATTCCCAGTCCAAGTAATTTCCTATGGCTCCACTGTCTACGTACGCCTTTACCGCATGCATGCGTGATGGCTGCTCTGGATCTACAAGGACCATGGGTATGGTGAAATGCGAGGTCAGAGTGTCCTTCTTTAAGCTCGGCAAGCGGACCTCTACGCTTGCCGGGCGTGGTCGTTTCCCGAGTCAGATTTCACATGGTTTTCGTCTGCTGCTCCTATAACTTTCTTGGGTGGTTTTACAGGGCAGTTCCGAAGAAAATGACCAGCAGTTCTGCAATATAAACATAATTGCAGTTGCCGTCTTCTATCTCTCTCCTTTTGGGTTAGGGGTCCTTTAACCCCCCCGATTTGCATTGGTTCTGAGACATCTACTCCCTTGGAGCTTATGTGGGTTTTAACCAACACCCTGTTCTCAAACTTGGTTCGGTCAGCCTTCCTGGTTTGAAGTCTGTGATCGAGCTGGACCACTAGATCTATATATTCAGCACAGTCTTGAGGCGGGTTCACAATTTGGGCCAACACATCTTTGAGTTCTCCTCGAAGTCCTCGATGGAATAATGTGATTCGCTTGGCTTCAGGCCATTCGGTTTCCACTACTAATCTATTGAAAGTTGCAATGTAAGATTAAAAGATCCTGGTTACCTTGACGTAGGGATAAAAGTTCGTTGTCCAAAGCCTGTCCACGGGAGTGTCGGGCGAATAGTCTTTCCATGCTTGTTCGAAAACCCTGGAAATCTCGAAGAATCGGGTCATCCTGGTTAACTAGTGGAATGGACCAATCCGCCGCACTGCCGCTGAGATATGACAGTACAAAGGCTACCTTGGCCTGATCGTTTGGGAAAGCCCCAGGTCTACATAAAAAAGTGCAAGCGGCATTGATTCATGAATGTTGCAAACCCTTTTGGGTCTAAGGCAAAGCGTTCAGGCGGAGCCAAAGGAACGGCTCCAGGTAAATTTATCTGCACCGGGTTACTCGATGGTACAGGAGCTGGACTTGCCCCAAGTCTGGTAGAGGTGTTTGTCCAGCCTGGCTCTGTAATAGTTGTCTGGCCGACTCATCAGTTCGTTCTTTTGACACTATCAGTTCCCTCCTGAAGGCATTGGTTTCTTGGTGGGCGGAATGCACTTCGGCCCTTAATTCCCCTAATAATTGGGCCAACTGATCAGTTTCCGAGGTCTCCATGACGCCCAGGTGGGTATTTGTAGGTACGCTTCGCGTTCTGTTACGCTCACCTGGTTCCCACGGGGGCATCGACCGGCACTGGGCCGCTGTTATTTCCACCAGCGTGACGTGTAGCGCTGAGTTGACTGACTGGACTGGCCCGCTCAGCCTAGTTTGTCTGGCTCGCAAGGATATTCTTCTGCAAACGAGAAGAGGAATTAACCACCCGTGGAATTGAGTGTCAACCCACCTTCCCGACTCCGTTGTCTTCCCACTGATCACTCTTGATGTTCCCTCCTTAGTCTCACCTGATGGTTTGGAAGGATGAGCTCTCCATCCTGCGTCGACCGCAGGGGCGCGTTGACGACCAGTTACTTCACTGGCGTAGAGGAATTGGTGAGTTCCAGTATTGACTCTAAAGTCCAATTGTTCATAAGAGTTCAAATGTCTGCTCTTCACTCTGTCCGATTCCTTGCAGGTTGCCGATTAATCCACTTGAAGATTTCCAAATGGCACTCGGTAAGATTCAGGTAAGTCTATTGTGTTTTTCCCCTTAGGGGCTGGGGTATGGCGATGAAGCAGAGTTGACTGTGCCGACCCGAGATGAGGTGAGACCCCCGTGGTAAATCAGGTATGTTTTGTGGGGGGTAACTGGTATTGTCCTTGCTTTCTCCCCTTAGGGGCCGGGATACGGCGATGAAGCAGAGTTGACTGCGCCGACCCGAAATGAGGTGAGTACCTCCCGTGGTAAATCAGGTAAGTCCTTGGGGGTAGCTTGTATGGCATTAGAGAGTCCCCTTGCTCACCTTGCTGTCTCTGTCTCCTTAGGTGTCGGAGGGCGGCCGCGAGATGGAGAGAGCGTGATGGAATGCTGAAGTACCGCCAAGCAGGTGAGTTCAGCGCGGCGCCGTAGGAATGCGAAGCGATGCTTCAAAGACTTCTGTCTTTCAGTTCCCTGGCGAAATGGATCAGGATTCAGGTAAGGATTAAAGTTAAAACTCCTGTTCTAACCTTTATCCTTTTGTCTTCTTGTTTCAGGAGTCCCAGAACTGAAGCGGGCGTGGCTGAAGACTGGAGCTGCTGAAAACACGGTGAGCGTTACGCTGCAGCAAGCAGAATAACCGAAGCACGTGTGGCTGTCCGGGCGTGGTTTAAATAGCCTTGGAAGAAGATCCAGGTAAGTATTCTTCCACAGCCCCACCCAAGTAACAAAATAGTCCCTTCAGTAAAATAGTCCCTCCTAAGCCTCATTTGGCTTGAGTCTTCATGCAGCATGGTCTGCCTCAGGTAAGTTATCAATAATGAGCCTGGGCCCATGGCGCCAGGACTGACTTTATCTTTATGAGCCTGGCGCCATAGGCGCTAGGACTGTACCCAAAAAGCCCCTAACTGGGGCTTTTGGGCATGCTCCAAGTGGCATGATGCCTGCTTCCGGGGCTGCTGGGCCTGGTCTGGTCTTCCAGGGGCAGGCATCATGACAATCTCAGACATTCTGCCGACCGGCACAACGTACAGATATGGGCCTCGGGTGTCCAAGCCACCAAAGAAAACGGGGAACCCGTTGCATTTCCGAAAAGAGGACACCCGTGGGAATCCGCAGAGGTATGATTGGTGCACATCGCCCCAGATTTTATTACCCAGACAGCCCCGCAAAGTCCAAAAAGTCAGGAAAAAAATGCTTTTTCCGCACATTTCGCTCGACGCACCCATCGAAACACGCCCCCAAAAACACATGGCCTACCGTCCCGCGTTCCCACAGGTGTCCCGATGAAAACGGTACCTCACATGTGTGGGTGCACCTACCTGGCTGGCAAGGGGCAAGCCGAAAACGCAAGCAACCCCCAGTCTGTTTGGAGAGGGGAATCTCAGCCATTCTGCCGACCAGCACAACATACAGATATGGGCCTCGGGTGTCCAAGCCACCAAGGAAAACAGGGAGCCCCATGCATTTCTGAAAAGAGGACACCCGTGGGAATCCACAGAGGTATGATTTGCGCACATCGCCCCAGAATTTATTACCCAGACACCCCTGCAAATCCGAAATGTGGGGAAAAAACGCATTTTACGCACATTTAGCTCGGCGCACCCATCGAAACACGCCCCCAACAACACATGGCCTACCGTCACGTGTTCCCACAGGTGTCCCGGTGAAAACGGTACCTCACATGTGTGGGTGCACCTACCTGGCCACCAAGGGGAAAGCCTAAAACACAAGTAACCCCAAGTCTGTTTTCAGAGCGAAATCTCAGTCATTCTGCCGACCGGCACAACGTACAGATATGGGCCTCGGGTGTCCAAGCCACCGAGGAAAACAGGAAACCCCATACATTTCCGAAAAGAGGACACCCGTGGGAATCCGCAGAAGTATGATTTGTGCACATCGCCCCAGAATTTTTTACCCAGACAGCCCCGCAAAGTCCGAAATGTCGGGAAAAAAACACTTTTTCCGCAATTTCGCTCGACGCACCAATCGAAACACGCCCCAACAACACATGGCCTACCGTAACGCTTTCCCACGGGTGTCCTGATGAAAACGGTACCTCACATGTGTGGGTGCACCTACCTGGCCGCCAAGGGGAAAGCCTAAAACACAAGTAACCCCAAGTCTGTTTTCAGAGCGAAATCTCAGACATTCTGCCGACCGGCACAACGTACAGATATGGGTTCGGGTGTCCAAGCCACTGAGGAAAACAGGGAACCCCATGCATTTCTGAAAAGAGGACACCCGTGGGAATACGCAGAGGTATGATTTGCGCACATCGCCCCAGATTTTATTACCCAGACAGCCCCGCAAAGTCCGAAATGTCGGGAAAAAAACGCCTTTTCCGCACATTTCGCTTGACGCACCCATCGAAACACGCCCCCAACAACACATGGCCTACCGTCACGCATTCCCACAGGTGTCCCGATGAAAATGGTACCTCACATGTGTGGGTGCACCTACCTGGCCGCCAAGGGGAAAGCCTAAAACACAAGTAACCCCAAGTCTGTTTTCAGAGGAAAATCTCAGACATTCTGCCGACCGGCAAAACGTACAGATATGGGCCTCGGGTGTCCAAGCCACCGAGGAAAACAGGGAACCCCATGCATTTCCGAAAAGAGGACACCCGTGGGAATCCGCAGAGGTATGATTTGCGCACATCGCCCCAGAATTTATTACCCAGACTGCCCTGCAAAGTCCGAAATGTGGGGAAAAAAATGCTTTTTCCGCACATTTCACTCAATGCACCCATTGAAACACGCCCCCAACAACACTTGGCCTACCGTCACACGTTCCCACAGGTGTACCGATGAAAACGGTACCTCACATGTGTCGGTGCACCTACCTGGCCGCCAAGGGGAAAGCCTAAAACACAAGTAACCCCAAGTCTGTTTTCAGAGCGAAATCTCAGTCATTCTGCCGATCGGCACAATGTACAGATATGGGCCTCGGGTGTCCAAGCCACCAAGGAAAACGGGGAACCCCATGCATTTCCGAAAAGAGGACACCCGTGGGAATCCACAGAGGTATGATTGGCGCACATCGCCCCAGATTTTATTACCCAGACAGCCCAGCAAAGTCCGAAAAGTCAGGAAAAAAACGCTTTTTCCGCACATTTCGCTCGACGCACCCATCGAGACACGCCCCCAACAACACATGGCCTACCGTCCCGCTTTCCCAAAGGTATCTCGATTAAAACGGTACTTCACATGTGTGGGTGCACCTACCTGGCTGGCAAGGGGCAAGCCGAAAACGCAAGCAACCCTCAGTCTGTTTGCAGAGGGGAATCTCAGACATTCTGCCGACCGGCACAACATACAGATATGGGCCTCGGGTGTCCAAGACACCAAGGAAAACAGGGAGCCCCATGCATTTCCGAAAAGAGGACACCCATGGGAATCTGCAGAGGTATTATTTGCGCACATCGCCCCAGAATTTATTACCCAGACACCCCCGCAAATCCGAAATGTGGGGAAAAAAACGCATTTTCCGCACATTTAGCTCGGCGCACCCATCGAAACATGCCCCCAACAATACATGGCCTACTGTCACGCGTTCCCACAGGTGTCCCGATGAAAACGGTACCTCACATGTGTGGGTGCACCTACCTGGCCACCAAGGGGAAAGCCTAAAACACAAGCAACCCCAAATCTGTTTTCAGAGCGAAATCTCAGACATTTTGCCGACCGGCACAACATACAGATATGGGCCTCGGGTGTCCAAGCCACCGAGGAAAAGAGGACAGGAAACCCCATGCATTTCCGAAAAGAGGACACCCGTGGAAATCCGCAGAGGTATGATTTGCGCACATCGCCCTAGAATTTTTTACCCAGACAGCCCCGCAAAGTCCGAAATGTCGGGAAACAAACACTTTTTCCGCACATTTCGCTCGACGCACCCATCAAAACACGCCCCCAACAACACATGGCCTACTGTCACGCGCTCCCACAGGTGTCCCGATGAAAACGGTACCTCACATGTGTGGGTGCACCTACCTGGCCGCCAAGGGGAAAGCCTAAAACACAAGTAACCCCAAGTCTGTTTTCATGGCGAAATCTCAGACATTCTGCCGACCAGCACAACGTACAGATGTGGGCCTCGGGTGTCCAAGCCACTGAGGAAAACAGGGAACCCCATGCATTTTCGAAAAGAGGACACCCGTGGGAGTATGCAGAGGAATGATTTGCGCTCATCGCCCAGGATTTTATTACCCAGACAGCCCCGCAAAGTCCAAAATGTCGGGAAAAAAACGCCTTTTCCGCACATTTCGCTCGACGCACCCGTCGAAACACGCCCCCAACAAAACATGACCTACCGTCACACGTTCCCACACGTGTCCCGATGAAAACGGTACCTCACATGTGTGGTTGCACCTACCTGGCCGCCAAGGGGAAAGCCTAAAACACAAGTAACCCCAAGTCTGTTTTCAGAGGAAAATCTCAGACATTCTGCCGACCGGCAAAACGTACAGATATGGGCCGCGGGTGTCCAAGCCACCGAGGAAAACAGGGAACCCCATGCATTTCCGAAAAGAGGACTCCCGTGGGAATCCGCAGAGGTATGATTTGTGCACATCGCCCCACAATTTATTACCCAGACAGCCCTGCAAAGTCCAAAATGTGGGGAAAAAATGCTTTTTCCGCACATTTCACTTGATGCACCCATCGAAACACGCACCAACAACACTTGGCCTACCGTCACACGTTCCCACAGGTGTCCCGATGAAAACGGTACCTCACATGTATGGGTGCACCTACCTGGCCGCCAAGGGGAAAGCCTAAAACACAAGTAACCCCAAGTCTGTTTTCAGAGCGAAATCTCAGACATACTGCCGACCGGCACAATGTACAGATATGGGCCTCGGGTGTCCAAGCCACCGAGGAAAACAGGGAACCTTATGCATTTCCGAAAAGAGGACACCCGTGGGAATCCGCAGAGTTATGATTTGCGCACATCGCCCCAGAATTTTTTACCCAGACAGCCCTGCAAAGTCCGAAATGTCGGGAAAAAAACACTTTTTCCGCACATTTCGCTCGACGCACCCATCAAAACACGCGCCCAACAACACATGGCCTACCGTCACGCGCTCCCACAGGTGTCCCGATGAAAATGGTACCTCACATGTGTGGGTGCACCTACCTGGCCGCCAAGGGGAAAGCCTAAAACACAAGTAACCCCAAGTCTGTTTTCATGGCGAAATCTCAGACATTCTGCCGACCGGCACAACGTACAGATATGGGCCTCGGGTGTCCAAGCCACTGAGGAAAACAGGGAACCCCATGCATTTCCAAAAAGAGGATACCCGTGGGAATACGCAGAGGTATGATTTGCGCACATCGCCCCAGATTTTATTACCCAGACAGCCCCGCAAAGTCCGAAATGTCGGGAAAAAAATGCCTTTTCCGCACATTTTGCTCGACGCACCCATCGAAACACGCCCCCAACAACACATGGCCTACCGTCACGCATTCCCAGAGGTGTCCCGATGAAAATGGTACTTCACATGTGTGGGTGCACCTACCTGGCCGCCAAGGGGAAAGCCTAAAACACAAGTAACCCCAAGTCTGTTTTCAGAGGAAAATCTCAGACATTCTGCCGACCGGCAAAACGTACAGATATGGGCCTCGGGTGTCCAAGCCACCGAGAAAAACAGGGAACCCCATGCATTTCCGAAAAGAGGACTCCCGTGGGAATCCGCAGAGGTATGATTTGTGCACATCGCCCCACAATTTATTACCAAGACAGCCCTGCAAAGTCCAAAATGTGGGGAAAAAAATGCTTTTTCCGCACATTTCACTCGATGCATCCATCGAAACACGCCCCCAACAACACATGGCCTACCGTCACGCGTTCCCACAGGTGTCCCAATGAAAACGGTACCTCACATGTGTGGGTGCACCTACCTGGCTGGCAAGGAGCAAGCCGAAAACGCAAGCAACCCCCAGTCTGTTTGCAGAGGGGAATCTCAGCCATTCTGCCGACCGGCACAACATACAGATATGGCCCTCGGTTGTGTCCAAGCCACCAAGGAAAACAGGGAACCCCATGCATGTCCGAAAAGAGGAAACTCGTGGGAATCCGCAGAGGTATGATTTGCGCACATCGCCCCAGAATTTATTACCCAGACACCCCCGAAAAGTCAGAAATGTGGGGAAAAAAATGCATTTTCCGCACATTTCGCTTGACGCACCCATCGAAACACGCCCCCCAACAACACATGGCCTACTGTCACGCTTTCCCACAGGTGTCCCAATGAAAACGGTACCTCACATGTGTGGGTGCACCTACCTGGCCACCAAGGGGAAAGCCTAAAACACAAGTAACCCCAAGTCTGTTTTCAGAGCGAAATCTCAGACATTCTGCCGACCGGCACAACGTACAGGTATGGGCCTCGGGTGTCCAAACCACCAAGGAAAAAGGGGAACCCCATGCATTTCTGAAAAGAGGACACCCGTAGAAATCCGCAGAGGCATGATTGGCGCACATCGCCCCAGATTTTATTACCCAGACAGCCCCGCAAAGTCCGAAAAGTTTCCGCACATTTCGCTCGACGCACCCTTCAAAACACGCCCCCAACAGCACATGGCCTACCGTCCCGCGTTCCCACAGGTGTCCCGATGAAAACGGTACCTCACATGCGTGAGTGCACCTACCTGGCTTGCAAGGGGCAAGCCGGAAACGCAAGCAACTCCCAGTCTGTTTGCAGAGGGGAATCTCAGCCATTCTGCCGACCGGCACAACATACAGATATGGGCCTCGGGTGTCCAAGCCACCAAGGAAAACAGGGAACCCCATGCATTTCCGAAAAGTGGACACCCATGGGAATCCGCAGAGGTATGAAATGGGCACATCGCCCCAGAAATTATTACCCAGACACCCCCGCAAAGTCCAAAATGTCTGGAAAAAAACACTTTTTCCGCACATTTCCCTCGACGCACCCATCAAAACACGCCCCCAACAACACATGGCCTACCGTCACGCGCTCCCACAGGTGTCCCGATGAAAATGGTACCTCACATGTGTGGGTGCACCTACCTGGCCGCCAAGGGGAAAGCCTAAAACACAAGTAACCCCAAGTCTGTTTTCATGGCGAAATCTCAGACATTCTGCCGACCGGCACAACGTACAGATATGGGCCTCGGGTGTCCAAGCCACTGAGGAAAACAGGGAACCCCATGCATTTCCAAAAAGAGGATACTCGTGG